>NC_069503.1:801293524-801593524 GCF_027579735.1 Bombina bombina
TGGACACTGAACATAACAGGGCTCGCTGAGACAAATCCAAATTGATGCCATATTGATATTTGTGTCACAGTGTACCAAGGACATTTGCAAGGACCTAACCTCTCAAAAGAAGAAAATTCTAAGTTAAAAATGATAAACCCTTGCATTTTGTTTACAATATGCTCTTTTTACATCTGTACACTTGCTAATTTTGCTTAATAAAGCTTGATTTATTAAAAAAAAAAATGTTCCATGCTGTTGTAAAAAATTTTAATTTTCTATTGTTGTAACAAAAACATTGTAAGAAACATAAGTGTTTGTGTATTCCAAAATAAAAATGTTTCATTTACTGTTGGTGTGTTTTCCTAGCATTACCCGGGTAAAGTGCAATTAATAATTTTATTAGCTTTATCCAGAAGCATTCGGGTAATCCTAGGATTACCCGGGTAAAGTCCAAAGTATGATCATATTTTGGATTTTACCCACAGTCACTGGGTAATCCTAGGATTACCCAATTTCTGACTCTACCCGTAACATATACACATATTAACACATAAATATACAGTATATGTATATAATCATATACATATATATTTGCACTTTACTGCCATCGCTGCGCAACTTACCTCCTGCGCTGCGTGAGTTCTGCTACATGCAGAATATTGGAATGTGAAAAATTTACAGTAAATACACAGTAAAACACTATAATAAAAATTAATATTGCATAAATATGATTTTACATGTTTTCCTCTCCTTAACTGCAATGGGCTACAATGCACTTACATATACAGTATATGTATACATATATGTATTTGTGTTTATATGTGTATATATGACAAACATAGATCCTCATGGATCACTATGATGGCCGAATTGTGCATATACGCATAGCCATCCTCTAGTGGAGGTGTTGTTTGGTTAAGGCAACAAAGGTACTGAAGTGATCACTTGTATAGTAAATCCTTGATGTTTAGGGCCCAAAAAGCAATACCACTTTGAGTACTGTTTGGTTCATTTGTTCTGATAAATTCAACGTGGATATCCAGTCTGTATTGTACATGCACGATCAAGATTGCACTGTGAGATAAACCAAATATTCCTTTGGTAAGGTTATTTGAGCCATGCATAAATAAAAATGCTGCAATCCCTGTCTTATGTGTAGTTACTTATCGTGTTTCTACCTACTCTTTCTATAACTTAAAGGGACATAAAACCCATTTTTTTCTTTCATGGTATAGTAAGAGCATGCAATTTTAAACAACTTTCTAATTTACTTCTAATTTACTTCTATTATCTAATTTGTTTTATTCTCTTGATATTCTTTGCTGAAACGCATATCTAGATAGGCTCAGTCGCTGCTGTTTGGTTGCTGCACTTAGAAGCCTCATGTGATTGGCTCACCCATGTGCATTGCTTTTTCTTCACCTAAGGATATCTAAAAAATAAAGCAAAATAAATAATAGAAGTAAATGTGATTGTTGTTTAAAATTGTATTCTCTTTCTGAATCATGAAAGATTTTTTTGGGGTTTAGTGTCCCTTAAGTATATATGTAAATTTAAGGGTCTGCACTTTTTACCTTCATATAAGGTTCTGTCCTAAGTCAAATTGTGTAACTTAGGTTGTCCCAATAATTTTCTCTTTAACTTAGCCCGACTCCCTTTTTATTTTTATATACCTATTTATTTACTTCACTGTTGTATGTAGTAAATGCAAACCCTTTTTTTAAAATACAGTATTCAGGGACATTATGATGATAAAATAAAATATTCATAATAGTTGCTCTGTCACTTTAAGATGTGCTGTGATTGATGTTGGCTCTCTAATGGTAGAGGAGGTGATGTAGATAAGTGTCTCTTGCACAAGGAGACACACTGGCCTCTAGTTATCAAGCTGTCTACTTACCTGGATTCGCCGGCCCCAATACGCTCGCCTAAGCTCGCCTAACATCGCCAAATTTATCAAGAAAGTTGTCAAAAAGCCGTGAACCAAGTACGGTGCGATGAGCTGCGGACTTTGTTAACTGACAGTCATTGATCTCACTGCTCATCGGCTTATTCGCAGCTTTCTTGCTAGCCTGTCACTAAGCACCCACACGATACTATACTGTTTTACCCCTATACTGCCACTCCCGGAGCCCCCCACAACTAAATAAAGTTATAAACCCTTAAACCGCCGCTCCCGGACCCCACCGCAACTATAATAAATATATTAACCCCTAAACCGCTGCTCCCGGACCCCGCCTTAACTGTAATAAATATATGAACCCCTAAACCGCCGCTCCCGGACCCCACCGCACCCTACATTATAATCAATTAACCCCTAATCTTCCGCCCCCTATACCGCCACCACCTACATAAACTTATTAACCCCTATCCTGCCGATCCCGGACCCCGCCGCAACTAAATAAACTTATTAACCCCTAAACCGTCGCTCCCGGAGCCCACCGCCACCTACATTACATTTATTAACCCCTAATCTGCCCCCCCTACACCGCTGCCACCTAAATTATATCTATTAACCCCTAAACCTAAGTCTAACCGTAACCCTAACACCCCCTAACTTAAATATTATTTAAATTAATCTAAATAAATATTCCTATAATTAAATAAATTATTCCTATTTAAAACTAAATACTTACCTATAAAATAAACCCTAAGCTAGCTACAATATAACTAATAGTTACATTGTAGCTATTTTAGGGTTTATTTTTATTTTACAGGCAAGTTTGTATTTATTTTAACTAGGTACAATAGCTATTAAATAGTTATTAACTATTTAATAGCTACCTAGTTAAAATAAATACAAATATACCTGTAAAATAAAACCTAACCTAAGTTACAATTACACCTAACACTATACTACCATTAAATAAATTAAATTAATTAAATACAATTACCTACAATTAAACAAAAATAACTAAAATTAACTAAAGTACAAAAAAACCCTCTAAATTACAGAAAATAAAAAAGAATTACAAGACGTTTAAACTAATTACACCTAATTTAAGCCCCCTAATAAAATAAAAATCACCCCAAAATAATAAAATGCCCTACCCTATACTAAATTACAAATAGCCCTTAAAAGGGCTTTTTGCAGGACATTGCCCCAAAGTAATCAGCTCTTTTACCTGTAAAAAAAGAAATACACCCCCCCAACATTAAAACCCACCACCCACACCCAACCTTACTCTAAAACCCACCCAAACCCCCCTTAAAAAAACCTAACACTACCCCATTGAAGATCACCCTACCTTGAGCCGTCTTCACCCAGCCGGGCCTAAGTCCTCAACAAATCCGGGCGAAGTGGTCCTCCAGATGGGCAGAAGTCTTCATCCATTCCGGCCAGAAGAGGTCCTCCAGATGGGCAGAAGTCTTCATCCAAGCGGCATCTTCTAACTTCTTCCATCCGACGAGGAGCGGCACCATCTTGAAGACATCCGACGCGGAGCATCCATCGATCTCGACGACTAAACGAAGAATCACGGTTCCTTTAAATTACGTCATCCAAGATGGCGTCCCTTGAATTCCGATTGGCTGATAGGATTCTATCAGCCAATCGGAATTAAGGTAGGAAATATCCGTTTGGCTGATGAAATCAGCCAATCGGATTGAAGTTCAATCCGATTGGCTGATTCAATCAGCCAATAGGATTGACCTCGCATTCTATTGGCTTTTTCCTACCTTAATTCCGATTGGCTGATAGAATCTTATCAGCCAATCAGAATTCAAGGGAGGCCATCTTGGATGACGTCATTTAATGGAACAGTCATTCTTCTTTTAGTTGTCGGGATCAATGGATGCTCCGCGTCGGATGTCTTCAAGATGGTGCCGCTCTTCGTCGGATGGAAGAAGATAGAAGATGCCGCTTGGATGAAAATTTCTGCCCATCTGGAGGACCGCTTCTGGCCAGATTGGATGAAGACTTCTGCCCATCTGGAGGACCACTTCACCCGGATTCGTTGAGGACTTAGGCCCGGCTGGGTGAAGACGGCTCAAGGTAGGGTGATCTTAAATGTTTTTTTTAAGGGGGGTTTAGGTGGGTTTTAGAGTAAGGTTGGGTGTGGGTGGTGGGTTTTAATGTTTGGGGGGTGTATTTCTTTTTTTACAGGTAAAAGAGCTGATTACTTTGGGGCAAGCCCCGCAAAAAGCCCTTTTAAGGGCTATTTGTAATTTAGTATAGGGTAGGGAATTTTATTATTTTGGGGGGATTTTCTATTTTATTAGGGGGCTTAGATTAGGTGTAATTAGTTTAAACTTCTTGTAATTCTTTTTTATTTTCTGTAATTTAGATGGGTTTTTTGTACTTTAGTTAATTTTAGTTATTTTTATTTAATTGTAGGTAATTGTATTTAATTAATTTAATTTATTTAATGGTAGTATAGTGTTAGGTGTAATTGTAACTTAGGTTAGGTTTTATTTTACAGGTATATTTGTATTTATTTTAACTAGGTAGCTATCAAATAGTTAATAACTATTTAATAGCTATTGTACCTAGTTAAAATAAATACAAACTTGCCTGTAAAATAAAAATAAACCCTAAAATAGCTACAATATAACTATTAGTTATATTGTAGCTAGCTTAGGGTTTATTCTATAGGTAAGTATTTCGTTTTAAATAGGAATAATTTATTTAATTATAGGAATATTTATTTAGATTAATTTAAATAATATTTAAGTTAGGGGGGTGTTAGGGTTAGGGTTAGACTTGGGTTTATGGTTTAATAGATATAATGTAGGTGGCGGCAGTGTAGGGGGGGCAGATTAGGGGTTAATAAATGTAATGTAGGTGGCGGTGGGCTCCGGGAGCGGCGTTTTAGGGGTTAAACAATTAATTTATTTGCGGCGGGTCCGGGATCGGCAGGATAGGGGTTAATAACTTTATGTAGGTGGCGGCGGTATAGGGGGCGGCAGATTAGGGGTTAATAGGTATAATGTAGGTGGCGGCGGGGTCCGGGAGCGGCGGTTTAGGGGTTAATACATTTATTATAGTTGCCTTAATACGTATAATGTAGGTGGCGGCGGTGGCGGCGGTGTCTGGCGGCGGTTTATAATAAGTATAAAGTATATAATAAGTATAAAGTAGGTGGCGGCGGTATAGAGGGGCAGTTTAGAGTGTTTAGACTCGGGGTACATGTCAGGGTGTTAGGTGCAGACACTTCCCATAGGAATCAATGGGATATCGGGCAGCAGCGATCATGAGCTCTCGCTGCTGTCAGACTCCCATTGATTCCTATGGGATCCGCCGCCTCCAGGGCTGGGCCGGAAGAGTGGAGAGCATACCTGGTAGGTATTTGATAACTTACAAAAGTAGTCAGATTGTGCCAAACTTGCATTCGGAACATCTGGAGTGACGTAACCATCGATCTGTGTCGGACCGAGTCTGGCGGATCGTATGTTACGTCACTAGATTCTACTTTTGCCGGTCTGTAGGGGCTTGATAACTTTGACGAATCAGCCTTGCCACAAATGCGCTGCGGAATTCCAGCGTATTTGCGGTTGACGGCTTGATAAATAGAGGCCACTGCATTTAAATTTTAAAAACATTATCTCCTGGAGGTCTAAATAAAAAGCTTGAATTTGCCACATTTTTGTAAAAAAATAAAAATAAATTAGAGATAGTTTTTGTTTTTCAAACATTCAAAATATGTAATGTAATTAAATAATGAGTGGTTTTGCATTTTTATGTAATTTCCCTTTAAGTGAGACTATGTTGTTGTCTAGGTCAGTGATTGCCAATGTCCTAACACATGGGGGCTGCAGGACAACATTTTAGAAGCCTTAGTGGCCGCATATAAATTTATGATTATTAAACACACAAAATTATATTTCCTAAAAAAATATATATATATATATATGTAGCAGATAAGGGAAGACCAATTCTACTCAGATGCATATCAATCAGTACCAGTTAATGATGAAGGAGCACGCTCATGATATTGTTAAAATGCTTAAAAGGGATGTAATAGTGTGATAAAAAAATTCAAATGTTTAGAGCATTTTAGTATTGCACATCTTTATATATATGTATGCTAAATCCCTGTATAGAGGCTAAATGTATGTAAAAACACTGTTGTGGGGCGGCAATACACTTCCCCTTCTGAGCTGGATACTGGCCAGATGTTGGTGGTTCAGCCCAGTTGCCATTTCGGATTGGATTACCATCCAGGTCCAGGTTGAGACCAGAAGTTTATGTTCACTGCCGAAAGGGATACTTTAGTCAAAATAAAACTTTAATTATTCACACAATTTTAACCCCTTAATGACCAACGACGTATGGGGTACGTCCTGCAAAAAAATGCAGTTAATGACCAAGGACGTACCCTGTACGTTGTTGGTCTTTGAAAGCAGTCGAAGCGATCCTGATCATTTCCAACTGCTTTCATGTTATAGCAGTGATGCCTCGATATTGAGGCATCCTGCTATAACATTTTTTAGCCCACCGATGAAGAGAGAGCCACCCTGTGGCCCTCTCTGCATCGGCCATCAATGGCCATGTTCGTTGGTGGGTGGGAGCTGATCCAGGGAGGCGGGTGGGCGGCCATCGGTGGGGAAGGGGGCGAGATCGAGTGTGCGCGCGTGCGCTGGTGCGCGCGCGGGCGGGTGGGAACCCTACACTATAGAACAAATGTTAAGTGTTACACGGTGGGAGAGAGGGTGGGAACATTAGAAATTAACTTGTAATTTAACGATCTGGGAGGGTGGGAGGTTGGGGGTTGAGGGGGGGCAGCTACACTACAGAAAATATAATTTTTAAAATAATAAAATATAATAAAAAAGATATTTGATTTCAAACTGGGTACTGGCAGACAGCTGCCAGTACCCAATATGGCGCATAATAAGGCAGAGAGGGGGGTTAGAGAGCTGTTTGGGGGGGATCAGGGAGGTTGGGGGCTAAGGGGGGATCCTACAGAGCAGAATTATCATTTTTTTTTTTTTTTTTAAATCCCAAAAAAACTCTTATTTTAGTACTGGCAGACTTACTGCCAGTACTTAAGATGGCGGGGACAATTGTGGGGTGGGGGAGGGAAGAGAGCTGTTTGGGAGGGATCAGGGGGTGTGATGTGTCATGTGGGAGGTTGATACCTACACTAAAGCTAAAATTAACCCTGCAAGCTCCCTACAAGCTCCCTAATTAACCCCTTCAATGCTGGGCATTATACACGTGTGGTGTGCAACGGCATTTAGCTGCCTTCTAATTACCAAAAAGCAAAGCCAAAGCCATATATGTCTGCTATTTCTGAACAAAGGGGATCCCAGAGAAGCTTTTACAACCATTTATGCCATAATTGCACAAGCTGTTTGTAAATAATTTCAGTGAGAAACCTAAAATTGTGAAAAATTTAACGCTTTATTTTTATTTGTTAGCATTAAATGGTGGCATGAAATATACCAAAATGGGCCTAGATCAATACTTTGGGTTGTCTACTACATTATACTAAAGCTAAAATTAACCCTAAAAGCTCCCTACAAGCTTCCTAATTAACCCCTTCAATGCTGGGCATAATACATGTGTGGTGCGCAGTGGCATTTTGCGGCCTTCTAAATACCAAAAAGCAATGCCAAAGCCATATATGTCTGGAATTTCTGAACAAAGGGGATCCCAGAGAAGCATTTACAACCATTTGTGCCATAATTGCACAAGTTGTTTGTAAATAATTTCAGTGAGAAACCTAAAGTTTGTGAAACAATTTGTGAAAAAGTGAACAATTTTTTTTTATTTCATCGCCTTTGGTAGTGAAATGGTGGCATGAAATATACCAAAATGTGCCTAGATCAATACTTTGGGATGTCTTCTAAAAAAAAATATATGCATGTCAAGGGATATTCAGGGATTCCTGAAAGATATCAGTGTCCCAATGTAACTAGCGCTAATTTTGAAAAAAAGTGGTTTGGAAATAGCAAAGTGCTACTTGTATTTATGGCCCTATAACTTGCAAAAAAAGCAAAGCACATGTAAACATTTACAAAATTTAGAAACTATTTAGCATGGGTGTTTTTTGGTGGTTGTAGATGTGTAACAGATTTTGGGGGTCAAAGTTAGAAAAAGTGTGTTTTTTTTCCTCATATTTTATAATTTTTTTATAGTAAATTATAAGATATGATGAAAATAATTGTATCTTTAGAAAGTCCATTTAGTGGCGAGAAAAACGGTATATAATATGTGTGGGTACAGTAAATGAGTAAGAGGAAAATTACAGCTAAACACAAACACTGCAGAAATGTAAAAATAGCCTTGGTCCCAAACGGACAGAAAATGGAAAAGTGCTGTGGTCCTTAAGGGGTTAAACAACTTTCCAATTCACTTCAATTATCTAAATGTGCACAATATTTTATATCCACACTTTCTGGGACACCAGCAACTTCTGAGCATGTGCAAGATTCACATAATATACGTCTATGCATTTTGTAATTGGCCGATGGCTGTCACATGATGCAGTGGGAAGGAAAATATAACTAACTTTAAAATTTGACTGAGAGAAATCTACTACTCATCTGATATTCAAACTAAGTGCTTTTGCACTGACTTTTTATGAATTTACTGATTATTCTATTTTACTGTGTTTAGTGGTCATTTAATCAGTTCATTTATTTAAACCCTCTGTAGAGGATAAACACAAAAAAGTAGTATAATATTACAATTCCCTTACATATTAGTCCCTTTAATAAAACGGAAATTCATAGATTTTTCTGCCATCAAAGACAAGTTGTACACACCAAACATCCAGCCCAAAGAGGAGTTCAAAGCAGGACCAAGAGAAGCTTTAGCCTCTCAAGTGCCATAGTGAATCTGCATCTTTGACATTTAAGGCACTGGCAGATGAACCCTGTGTCTTTAGGAGGGAAGAGTGAACAACAATGGTGTGTTTATTGATGATGACAAAACTAGGGTCATGGTCAAATTTACAATGATACAGTGAATGAGATCATGGAAAAATACTAGTTAAAAAAGACAGAGGAGTAAAAATGATGCACACAAAATGACCCACACAGTCAATAATACCAAGGATTTCACACTACTCCTTTGTATTTTGCCATTTACAACACAAAATATTTGTCATCTTTTTATCCATTGCTCCAGTGCACATATTTTAGTGCATCTATGGATATGCAGACTTATAGCACTTATCTTAAAATATTCTATTGAAGTTTGTTACATATAGGAGTACAATAGCACACATATATATTGTTAAGATCCAATCTCCACATAACTCTAGAACTATGAACTGTGAAACTGTCATTTTAAAGGGAATATATAAAATAACATGAAAAATAATCCATTAAAAATCTTTTATGGTCACCAATAGAGTTTTCTTTTTATGTTGTTAAACACTCCAGGTGGGTTGATATTACACTTTCCACTTGATTTGCCCAATCTTTAAACACCACAGGCATACAATGCTCCTATGTTAGCTAAGGTAGATTAACTCTTAACTCTACACCACATACTGTGTTACAAGAACCTTAGAGGGAAAAAATGGAAACATGTATTCACACTTTAGTTTTACATAGTAAAGTGTTTCACAGGTGTCAAATTCCTTAAAACATGCACAGATAAAGTAAAGAAGTGTGATATATCATGTATAGAAAAACATGATTTAATATAAGGACAGATATTTATAAAGACATGGAAATATTAAGGTACCTTAAAGGGACAGTCTACTCCAGAATTGTTATTGTCTAAAAATATAGATAATTCCTTTATTACCCATTCCCCAGTTTTGCAAAACCAATATGGTTATATTAATACATGTTTTACCTCTGTGATTACCTTGTATCTAAATCTCTGTACACTGACCCCTTATTTCAGTTCTTTTGACAGACTTGCATTTTAACCAATCAGTGTTGACTCATAAATAACTCCATGTTATCTATATGACCCACAAAAACTATGGCTGTTTATCTGTGAAAAACTGTCAAAATGTGCTGAGATAAGAAGGCTTAGAAATTAGTATATGAGCCTTACTAGGTTTAGCTTTCCACAAAGAGTACCAAGAGAACAACGCAAATTTGATGTTAAAAGTAAATTGGAAAGTTGTTTAAAATTGCAGGCCCTATCTGAATCATAAAAGTTTAATAGTGACCAGACTATCTCTTTAATAAAGTGGGTAGCACTGGTATTACAAGTTGAAAGTAAAAATTTTGCGCTTTCACAAAACCTGAAAAGTTAACCAGGGGATATTGCATTTGTGATATCACAGTAACCCCACTGAAATCAATGGAGCAATGAAGTTAAATAAAACCTAAAACCTACACTCATGCATTAACCCCATCGCATTAAGACCCCTATTCTATTAACCCCTAAACCACCAAACTCCCTGCAATATTAACCTATAAACAACCACCACCACCACAACAAAACCCACCGCAAATTATCCCGCTACACTATTAACCCCTAACGAACACATAGCCCACTGCTATAAACTCCCTCCAGTAGTAACCCCTAAATTAGTGTTTCTCAACTGCGGTCCTCAACTAACTCCAACAGACCACGTTTTCATTATAGCTGAACCAGTGCCTCAGGTGAAGTAATCAGCTGGTCAGTAACACCATGGCTACTAACTTGCTCTCAACAATCGGCTGATTATTTCACCTGTGAACTGGTTTAACTATAATGAAAATATCAAGTTAGGTTTAAGAAAAAAGGGGGAGGCGCAGAGGGTGTCTAGCCTCTTTTCTAGTAAGCTCCTCACTGGTTTAAATCACAAAACAAGAATAGTGCAAATACAAGTGAAAAGGGCAGACACTTCAGATTTAAAGAGATATACCAGTAAATCACAATAATGCATATCATTTCAAATATTTTATAAGAATAATTAATAAAATGAAATAGCATCAGCATATGAAAAATGAATCAGGGGTCTCACTTAAGTTCGCTAGCTTAAAAGTTCCAAAAAGTTAAAAAACCACCTTATCCAGACAAGTCCAAAGATTGTGCAGACAATACGACTTAATTTCCCAAAAACTTTTAACGCTGTATAAGCGTAATTGCACAGCTCCAGTGTTTCACTGTCCCAATATTCTCCTACCAGCTTTTTACTGGATTTTGGAAACAGAGCCGCATCGGCTAAACATGGTAATAAAAACCGCTTTAACGCTACCTCACCATGGTATATATCATACCACGCCAAGACTGCAATCCCTCCTTGGAAGGTAAAAACGAGCAGCTCCTCACAGCGTTGTACGCTCTTTAAGAACTTGAGATATGATCAATCAATACCACCTTAAAACCAGTGAGCTATGTATTTTCTTAATCCACCTTTAAACTGGCAACCAATCACAGGAACCCCAACAATATAAATGGCTAGCCTCATACACAGTACTATATCTTGATAAAGCCCTACAAAACGGGTGAAACGCCTTGAGGTCTGTGGGGTGCCACTGTGATATTTGTAAGCCAATAGCTGTAAAGTCTGTGACATAGGACATTAAACTAGAAGCCTTAAACTGAAAGAGCGACTTTGGACCAATCAGAGGACATCTACAGGTCAGATGGTCGACCAAATTACCAATCACACATGCAGGTGACTCAAACGAAGCAGCAGGAAATCCCTACTCAGAGAGTGTACAACGCTGTGAGGAGCTGCTCGTTTTTACCTTCCAAGGAGGGATTGCAGTCTTGGCGTGGTATGATATATACCGTGGTGAGGTAGCGTTAAAGCGGTTTTTATTACCATGTTTAGCCGATGCGGCTCTGTTTCCAAAATCCAGTAAATAGCTGGTAGGAGAATATTGGAACAGTGAAACACTGGAACTGTGCAATTACGCTGATACAGCGTTAAAAGTTTTTGGCAAATCAAGTCGTATTGTCTGCAAAATCTTTGATAATGACTTGTCTGGATAAGCTGGCTTTTTAACTTTTTGGAACTTTTAAGCTAGCAAACTTAAAGGGCCACTAAACCCAAAATCTTTCTTTCATGATTCAGATAGAACATACAAATTTAAACAACATTACAATTTACTTCTATTATTTATTTTGCTTCATTTTTTAGAAATCCTTATTTGAAGAAAAAGCAATGCACATGGGTGAGCCAATCACATGAGGCTTCTATGTGCAGTAACCAATTAGCAGCTACTGAGCATATCTAGATATGCTTTTCAGCAAAGAATATCAAGAGAATAAAACAAATTAGATAATATAAGTATATTAGAAAGATGTTTAAAAATGCATTATCTTTCTAAATCATGAAAGAAAAAATGTGGGTATCATGGCCCTTCAAGTGAGATGTTCCTGATTTATTTTGAGTATATGTCATATGCTGTTGCTATTTAATTTTTTTAATTATTCTTATAAAATATTTGAAATGATATGCATTATTGTGATTACTGGTATATCTATTTAAATCTGAAGTGTCTGCTGCAAAGCGCCCTTTTCACTTGTAATTGCACTATTCTAGCTATAATGAAAACCTTGCCTGTTGGGGGTACTTGAGGACAGCGGTTGAGAAACATCACATAGCCCAAAGCTATAAACTAGACTAGTTTTTGGGTGTTTTTTTTTTTAGTTTTAGGATAAAGTTTTTTTTTTTTTTCACAAAAGAGCTTAATTGCTGATGCCCTTTTTAGGGCATCTTTTTTTTAGGATATGGTATTTTTTTTTCACAAAAGAGAATAATCGCTGATACTCTTTTCAGGGCATTATTTTAGGATATTTGTTTTTGGGGTTTTTTTAACCAAAAGAGACATAAAACCATTTTTTTCTTCTTTCATGATATGATTCAAATAAAGCATGCAATTTTAAACAACTTTCCATTTTACTTCTATTATCTAATTTGCTTCATTCTATTGATATCCTTTGTTAAAAAGCATATCTAAATGCTGATTGGTCGCTGCACATAGATGCCTCATGTGATAACAAGCTCACGGATGTGCATTGCTATTTCTTCAACAAAGGATATCTACAGAATGAAGCAAATTAGATAATTGAAGTAAATTGGAATGTTGTTTAAAATTGCATTCTCTATCAGAATCATGAAAGAAAAATGTTGGGTTTAAGGTCCCTTTAATCGCTGATGCCCTTTTCAGGAAATCTTTTTTAAGATAGGGTTTTTAAAGATAGGTTGTTTTTTTGGGGGGTTGGGCTTTGCTTTTAGGATAGGGGTTTTTTTATGCAAAAGAGCTAATCGCTTCAACTAGGTCACTGCCCGACAAATGCTCTTTTCAGGGCAATTTTTAAAGTAGGTTTAGGTTTTTAGAGTCAGTTAAGGATTTTTTTAGGGGTGGGCTTTTATAAGGGGAGTTTAGTTTTGGGATAGGTCTTTTATTTTTGTTTTGTTTTTTTATTTTGTGTAATGCTAGTGTTTTTTCTTTTGTAATGGTAGTGCTTTTTATTTTTTCTAACTTGGAGGGTTCTTAGTTTCGGGGTCTTGGGGGGGTTAGCTTTTAGGAGGTTAGGGGGTATTTTGCTATGGGGGGTTGTGGTGGTTAGGAGGTTAACAGGTTAGGGGGTATTTTGCGATGGGGGTATTGGTGACTTATAGGTTACTAGTATAGGGAGTTTGTAGTGGTGGGCTATGTGGCATTTTAGGGGATACTAGTGTAGTGGGGTAATTGGCGGTGGGCTATGTGGCAGTTTAGGGGTTAAAAAGTAGCAGGGCAATTTACGGTGAGCTATGTGGCGGTTTAGGGGAGCTTAGTGCAACTTTTTTCTTTGCCCAAACTCTTTACATGAGATTTGACTTCACGTAAAAAGTTTGAGAGCAAAATGAGACTGCGTTTCTGAGATCGCAACTTGTAATCAGAAAGCACATTGACGCTTAACGACGCCCATAGAAAATATGTAAAGTTTAAATTACAGCAGGTTCATGCAAAAGAATTTGCAGTAATTTAAACACTGGGCCACTAATATGGAGTTAAGCTCAGACAGACATAAATGTTCTTACAAGGTAGATGAATATCCCTTGATATATATAATCTAGACTGAATACCCAGCTCTTACACTCTTATGCTTGTCAGTCATATAGGCATATGATCATAGCCTTCTTTGATGCATTTTCTCGGGACACATGCAGTAAGTGTGAGGCTGCCAGCATATGCCTGTATGATTGACAGGTGTACAACACACTCACAGCACCACATAAAAAAACACAAATAAAAACTGCCTATACATATTATATCTTAACATCATTTATTAAACTTCTACATTTTGTACCATCAAATATTAAATATTGCCATAGAATCAAAATACCTGAAATGCAACATTAATTAATATAAATTATTTTAATGTTTAAAGGGACACTGAACCCAAATTTTTTCTTTTGTGATTCAGATAGAGCATGAAATTTTAAACAACTTTCTAATTTACTCCTATTTTAAAATGTTCTTTATTCTCTTGGTATCTTTATTTGAAATGCAAGAATGTAAGTTTAGATGCCGGCCCATTTTTGGTGAACAACCTAGGTTGTCCTTGCTGATTGGTGAATAAATTCATCCACCAATCAAAAACTGCTGTCCAGAGTCCTAAACCAAGAAAAAAGCGTATATGCCTTCTTTTTCATATAAAGATAGCAAGAGAACAAAGACAATTTGATAATAGGAGTAAATTAGAAAGTTGCTTAAAATTGCATGCTTTATTTCAGAACTACTACCCAAAATTCTTAAAATACCATCCACTCATCAACCCATAATGGTTGAGAGAGCACACAGGTTAGGTCCTCCATATACAGACAATAAAGGTAGAAATAGACCTAGGCCGATTATAGCGAAACTTCTAAACTATCAGGACAAAATTATCCTACTTCAGCACTATCGCAGACAGCAGCCGATTACATTCAAAGATGCTACAATTTTAATATTTCAAGATTTTTTCGCCGATACAGCAGCAAAGAGACGGGAGCTTGCTCCCATCCGCTCTCAATTTATCCGAAAAGGTTATCGAGCAATTATAATATATCCCCACAAACTTAAGGTTATAGCACAGGAAGAAACACACTGGTTCGAAGAAACCAGCTTGGCTGAAAATTTTTACAAAACACTTGATTCCCTAAACTAATAATAAAAACATAGGAATACAACAAACTTTAAACAAATGGAAGAGAGGAGGGAAGGAAAGAAAAAAGAAAAAAGTTTTCCACAGGCTTTTTTTGGGGAAGACCCCTGTCTACGGATAGACAGGGATCAAGGGATCTCCTCCCCTCACGTGTGGGGTAAATTTAATAGAAAAACCTTTTTTTTATTTTTTTGTCTTGCTCTGTTTTTCCCCTCTTTTTCTTAACTATATCTCTCCCCTAAATGAGAAAAATAGGCAAATGTAAAATAGTATCATGGAATGTAGGGGGAATTTCCACACCTATTAAACGCAAGGCGATTCTTACACAATTATGTAAACTTCAAACTGATATAGGTTTCATTCAAGAAACACACCTCTCAGCAGAGGAAACTTTAAAATTAAAAACTTCTTGGGTCAAAGAAGTATACTTTGCGGCTGGCGTTAAGAGAAAGAGGGGGGTAGCAATACTAATAGGTAAAAAAATTGAGTCAGAAGTTGTACATTGTGTGGCCGACCCAGGGGGGAAATATGTGCTTTTAAAAATAAAGATCGCCAAGAAGTTGTACACACTTTGTAACACATATGGTCCAAATACATTTGATCCAGAATACTGGAATACTCTGCAGTCGAAACTCTTATCTTACACAGAAGGCTCGTTAATTATTGGTGGCGATTTTAATATGGCACCTCAATGCCCAATAGACAGATTAAGACAAGACACTAAACATCTGAAGCAAAAAAGAGATAATTTAGAAACCAAGTTATATAAAAAAATCATGCACAATTTAGCCATACACGACATTTGGAGAAATCAAAATCCAACTGCTCATAGCGTTACTTGTCTCTCGAAGGCCCATAAAACCATGTCTAGAATAGACATTTTTCTCATTGACGAACGTATCCCAGTATCAAGGGTTAAAGCAACAATTATGCCAATATTATTATCAGATCACGCACCTATTTCTCTTGAAATATGTTTAGCAGATACGCATTCTTCCCCCGCACGCTTCTTTTTTCCCTACTATTTAACATCAGACCTAAAGTTTAAAAAATGGCTATTAAATAAATATAAAGAATATGTACACTTTAATAGAGAACATCTTAATAATCCCGAAATATTCTGGGAAATGGCGAAAGCTGTAATGAGGGGGGAAATTATTGCATATGGCGCTATGCTATTAAAAAAAAATCAGAATTAGGGAAAAAGAATCTTATAAATTTCTGCTGAACTCTTATAACCAATATCTTTCTAATAGAACCCCTGTTAACTGGGCAAAATATCTGTGAGCGAAAAAAGAGAGAGATGCCTTTGTATTATCTCAAGAAACACAAAAAGAATTGAAAATCCAAACTAAACTGTATAGATATGGTAACAAGTCAGGCAGAATATTGGCTAAATTATTTAAAAACGAAAAAAAAACAATTAAACATAGATAAATTGCTATATAAAGGGAAACATGTTACCAAATCAGATGATATTCTGACAATATTTCATGAATATTTTAAAGAACTGTATACACCTAAAACCACTGAGACAAATAAATCTGCTGAGTTTTGGAGTGAAATTGAATATCCTACATTGGCTCCAGAAGTTACCAACAATCTTAACGCCCCCATTACGGCGGAAGAGATTGAGAAAGTAATATCTAAGCTGTCATCAAATAAAGCACCTGGTCCTGATGGTCTTCCCAGTGAATTTTATATAATACTGCTCAGCGAAGTCACTCCACATATTCGTACTCTTTTTAACAGCTTCTTTATTGAAGGTAAACCTACCCCCCTTTCCTTTTCAGAATCTTTCACAACATTAATACTTAAAAGTGATAAAGACCCACTTTGCAAGGAATCGTACAGACCCATAGCCCTCCTCAATGTGGACTATCTTAACAGCAGTATTGGCGGCTAGATTACAAGGGGCTCTTGCAGAAATTATCCATCCAGACCAGTCAGGGTTTCTAAACAACAGAAACTCTGCCACAAAAATTAGGGAGGTATTAGTTGTGATATAGTATTATAAGGCAATGTCAGATGTGAGTAGCGGGGGAGAGGGCATACAGGATCTTGCTATTATTTCTATAGATGCAGAAAAGGCATTCGATTCAATTATCCATGAGCATATATATTCTTCACTTAAACACTTTGGTATTAAAGGGACACTGTACCCAAAATGTTTCTTTCGTGATTCAGATTGAGAATGGAATTTTAAGCAACTTTCTAATTTACTCCTATTATCAAATTTTCTTCATTCTCTTGGTATCTTTATTTGAAATGCAAGAATGTAAGTTTAGATGCCGGCCCATTTTTGGTGAACAACCTGGGTTGTCCTTGCTTTTTTTTAAAATATTTTTAATGATTCCAGCAAAAAGTGAGAAACAAAATAAACATATGTCAGAATACATTTCAAAATAATAGCCCCAGCAGGCCTACATACATGGATTAGTACATTTGAGAAAGCAAAGTAAATGGTTCACAGTACAGAAGTTCAAACAAAATAATTACTAGTGTCTGACATTCATAACATCACTGGAGTTTTTTTTTGTTTTTTTTTAAATACTAACCAAACAATCAAAAAAAAAAAAAATGAAGATATATCTTTCTCTTCTTATCCCTCCTCCTCCGCCACCCAACATCACCATACGTAACCATCGACCTTAATATTTAATGTCTTGTCACTAACTACCTACCCATTCCCCTTCTCTCCCCTTCCCTTTCTCTCCAGGATAATCCTTAAATCCTATCTCATATAGTAATCTCCCGGTAACCGGATACCCATAGTGGTGGAAACAATCCTAATATAACCAATTCTAAGAAAGCTATCGTATTTAAGAAAGGCTGTAAAATACGCCTTTGAACCTGGAGCGGATAAGATATAATTAGCGGAAGCCAATCCATAAGGAAAACTCTGATTCTACTGTCCATCAAGGATTTAGTGTGAAAGGATTCAAATAAAATTTGAAACTGAATTTCTTTAAGAAACTCTGAAACCCTGGGGGCTATATGGTCTTTCCAGCCCTTAACAATTAACTGTCTTGCAGTTAAAATAATACTATTCAGTATTTTTATCACACGCTTAGGGCGCAAATCAGCATTGGTTAAAAAAAATATCTCCTCAGCAGCTATCGGAATCATATCTTTATAGTGTTTACTATACCAATATCTTATCTTTTGCCAGAATTGTTGAATCTTAGGACAAGACCAGAATATATGAAAAATATCAGCCTTATCCAAAGAGCACCGTGAACAGACATACTTTTGGGTGGGAAAAAATCTAGCCATCTTAGCGGGAGAGAGATAGTAATTGTTGACTAGTTTTAAATGCGTTTCTTTCCATGATATCGAAATTTGTAATTTTCCTAACTCTCGGAAGCTGTACTCTATCCTATTCTCGTCCAATTGTGGGAAGTATCTCTTCCAAAAAGTATATAATTTATCCAAATTGAGATTCCCCTGCTTAGCCAGGAGAATATCATAAATCAAGGATATAGAGGAGCGACCCAGAGAGAATTGACGGATTATATTCTTAATATCCAACCAATCCACAAACACCTCAGTATTCCACTTTTGCGAAAATATATAATGACGTAGCTGAAAATACGCAAATAAATTTGAATGGGGTAAATTAAACTTATGAAATAATAGTTCTGAGGAGATTAACTGATTAGAATCAAATAACTGATGAACATATATCAGACCTGCCTCCACCCACAATCTAAACACCCTCTGGTTTAAACCCGCAATAAATTCGGGATTACCTGTTATCGGGAGAAATTCAGAGAATAATGGAGAAATTTTTAATACTCGGCAGATTTTATGCCAGGCTATAATAACATTTTTGAAAGAGATCAATTTATTAAGATTCGAAGGCAATTTTTTTACCGGACAGTGAAGAATAGCTTTTAGAGAGAAGGGAGAAATCAAAAATGTTTCCAGTTCTACTGAAACAAATTTGTCTATCCATGTAATCCAATCACAGGCCAATTTGACTAGATAGGACCAATTATATAACCTAAAATCTGGGAGGGCAAGCCCTGCCTGAGAACGTTTCTGCATTAACTTGTTCAAACTAATCCTAGGCTTTTTATTGCCCCATATAAATTTAGATTGCCAAGATTGTACATCTCTAATATCTTTATTAGTCATTAGTAACGGAAGATTCTGAAGAAGATATAAAACTCTGGGGAAAATAAAAGTTTTAATCAAATTAACTCTTGCAGATAATGATATTGGCAAAGAGGACCAGTTTTCTAGGTCATGTTTAATTTTCGACAAGACTGGGGGGAAATTTAGTTTGTACCAATTTGCCGGATTTCTGTGAAGAATAATCCCTAAATACCGAAAGGACTCAACTACTTTAAAAGGATGCTCTCCCCAATAGAAGCCGTTCTTATGTATCCAGAGGAGTTCACTCTTATCAAAATTAATTTTATATCCTGAAAAGGAGGAGAAAGCCTTAAATAATTGTAACACTATAGGAATATAATGTTTAGCCTTATCCAAGAATATTAACAGATCATCGGCGTACAAAAGCGTTTTTAGTCTAGTGTGACCCAGTGGGATTCCTGGTAACCTATCCCGTAACAGAATGGCAAATGGCTCCAATGCCAAGTTAAAAAGCAGGGGGGATAGAGGGCATCCTTGCCTAGTTCCTCTTTTGAGTGATATGTATGGGGAAGAGAAACCGTTGATGCAGAGATAGGAAATCGGATTTTTATATAAATTTTTAACAAATTCAAGAAACTGATTCCTAAATCCGAAATGCTCAAGAGCCGTAAACAGGTAATTCCAATTCACTGCATCAAAGGCTTTCTCAGCGTCTACAGTCAAAATAGCTGCTTCCCTAATCTTCTTAAATTCCTCCTTTTCAGGATCTAAATTCCAAGCATAGTCCAGAAAAGTGGTAACTTTACGGATATTCTTAAGGGAGTTCCTGCCCTTCATAAATCCAGTTTGATCAGGATGTATGATCCCATCTAATGATTTAGCCAGTCTTGTCGAAACAATAGCCGTCAGCAATTTGTAATCGGCATTAAGTACAGATATAGGTCTATATGACCCAGGATCCTCCGGATCCTTACCTTTCTTTAGAATCAGAGATATGCGTGCAGCAGAAAAATAATTAGACATTGACTTACCGGAGGAAAAATAATAATTAAACAAATTAACTAACGATAACTTGATTTCTTCCTTTAATATTTTATAAAACTCTACCGGAATCGCGTCCGGTCCGGGAGATTTATTAATATTAGCTGATTGTATAGCCTCCAAAACTTCCTCCTCTGAAATAGGCCTATTAAGATCTAGCAGATTCTCTTCCATAACACCCGGAAGTTTCAGACCGGTCCAAAAATTTGCTGCATTATCCAAATTTACCTCAGATTCTGAGTACAGCTTTTCAAATACCTTAAAGAAAACGTGACTAATATCCTCTGTATTAGAATACTTCACATTATTAAATTTAATAGCCGAGATTAAATTCTTATTTTTCCTAACTTTTACTATGCTAGCCAAAAATTTAGCAGAGTTTCCATAGTGGCCTCTAAATTGATAATTTAACTTTAATTCTTCTTCTTGGGACCTTTGTTTTAAATAGATGTCTCTTTCCCTTTTTAATTTACAGTATCTGTCCCAGTTATCTTTTGTCTTGTCATTATAAAATTTCCCGAGCGCATTTCTGACTTGAGCAGCTAATTGTAATTCCTGCTCCAAAGTTTTCTTCCTCCATGTAGCTAGATAGAGTTTAATTTCCCCCCTCAAGACAGCTTTTGCTGCTTCCCAAAAGACCTCTGGTTTACTAAATTGCCCGACATTAAAGGTAACATAATCCTTCCACTTTTGTTTTAACCAATTGCCAAACCTCGGGCTGTCAGCCAGATACCGCGGAAAGAAGAAAGATGTATTAGGCATCTTAGAGGGGGAGCTAGCCGTCAATGTGAAAGAGATTACTGCATGGTCAGAAATAGTAATATCGTAAATATTAGCTTCTGATCTGCAAAGAGCAAGTGACTTAGAAATTAAAAAAAGATCAATTCTAGAGAGTGTCATATGGGATTTGGACTCACAGGTGAAACTACGTTGTTCTGGATTTTTAAATCTCCATATATCAATTAATCTTAGTTCGTGACAGAAAAGTTTAAAATATTTTGCCAATTTGGCGTTTTCACGTAAATTTTTTAGTGATAATCTATCCAAAATAGGGCACAATGTCATATTGAAATCTCCCCCTAAAATTAAATTAGCTGCTGAAAATAAGAATAGTTTGCTTCTAATAGAGTCCCAAAAAGCCGGAGAGAAAGCATTGGGGCCATATAGATTACATATAACAAAGTTACAATTATTAATCTGGATCTGTACAATCAAGAATCTACCCTCTGGATCAGCCTCCGTTTTTACAATATTATAAACTAAATTTTTATGTAACAATATTGCTACTCCTGATTTTCTTTTAACACCTGACGCTGCAAGGCATTCACCTACCCATTTACACTTCAATTTAGCGGCTTCAACCATATTAAGATGTGTTTCCTGTAGCATCACAAGATCAGGTTTAAATTTAGCGAGATATTTAATAATTAACTTGCGTTTTCTAGGAGACGTGATGCCCCCTACATTCCAAGAAAGTATATTAATCTTGGAAGCCATCAATCCTTAACATAAGATAATATTCCATAGCTTTTGGGCTGTACGTATAACCCTGGGCGGGAGGAGGGGGGAGAAGAAAGAAGAGAGAAAAAAAAAAAAAACAAGTTAAAAAATCTGCCATCCTATACCAACATAGTGAACCTAAGAGGTATCTAAACTTAGAAAAGAAAACATTCAGTTCCAAAGAAGAATTTTTTCCCCTTTTAAAAATATTAATAACCAGTGTATCCAGCCAGGATATAACTAAAACAATATAACCACTTAAATAATACATCAGTCTTGTTCAGAGCAGATTTCCATTCTGGAAAGAATTAATTCTCCTAAAATGCTATAGGGTACTGATGAACTCATGGGCCTCTTGGGGATTATTCAAAACTCGCCTAACTCCATTCTCTTCCATTACAATCTTCGCAGGGTATACCACCCAGGCTTTAAACCCTTTATCAATAATTTTGGTACATAACAGAATCATTTGTTTCCTTTTAGTGGACGTTTCTATTTAGAAATCCTGAAACATTAACAACTTGTTGCCTTCAAATACACATTCCCCTGTCTCTCTATATGCTTTTAATAGGTCTACCTTATCCTGATATCTAAGCAGTTTAAAAATGACCATTCTACTTCTATTGCCCACAGCTATACTTGTTCTACTATATCCAACTCTATGGGCTCTTTCAACTGCAAGAGGGAGTCGTTGTTCAGGGAAATCTAATGCCTTGGGGAATAATAAGGAAGTTACTTTAATAAGATCCTCATACTTGGGGGATTCGGGGAGTCCAATAATTCTGATGTTATTCCGTCTGGAGCGATCCTCCAGATCCTCCAGACGGCTTTGTAGAGATGAGATTTTAGCTTCATGGTCTTGCATTAGTTTATCTTGAATATTAACCTGGTCCTCCAAGTCAGAGATCCTATTTTCTGCCTCCCCTATTCTAGCGGCAAACTGCTTAACCTCATTTGACAATGAATTAATGTCTGTAGATATACTGCTAAGCTCTTTCTTAATTGTATCAAACTGAGGAGTAAATATGTTGGTTAGTTGCAATACTAAATTACCTGTATCTAAATGGGCCATACCCCCCTCCACAGAGGGGTCCAGCGAGGTGTCTGCACTCCTAACCTTTCTGTCCTTACTTTTTGGCGGCATTATAGGGGAACTCTGTTTCGCATGTATAACAAATCTTTCCATATACCCTGTGTTTACAAACAATATGTGCAGAGCTGCAAATGCAGCGGGAAAAAAAAGAGAAAAAAAAACCAAAAAAAAAAACAAAGAAAAAAAAATAGCACGTGCAATAACCCTCAAAAACAAACACAAATTAAACTCTGTGTGATTTCTGTGTATTCAGGTCCAAAGAGAACTAACGTCCCTTTAAGTGAAAGCAAACCAAATGGGTTCAGCTGTGAAGGTGTTTTTTTTTTTTTTTTTTTTTTTGTGTTTTGTGGTTTTTGAATCTATGTATAGAAAATAGGTTAATAGTGATATTAGGGCCTGATGGCTTTAAAAATTATGGTTATAGGTAGTGAACACCTGTGTGATTGAATAAGTATAGTATACAGCTATCTATTAATACAGAGTAAGCCCCTTTCTCTAACAAAATTTTACCATTAAATTTTGACAGAATAATGTATACTCTCTCCAGCTAGACACTGTTCTAGCCAAAGGGAGGGGTGAAGACCCCTAAGAGAATCTCTGCTATGGGAAAAAAAGAAAAAATAGAAAGAACAAGCAAACATCAGTTTACATTAGCCAACATTAAGCAGTCCTTTGATAAACATTAAATCTCTTTTTTTTTCCCCTCCTCTCCTTCTTCACTCCAACCTCTCCCCTTCTATCTCCTCTCTTCTTCTTCTTACTCTCAGCCTGCAAATAAATCCACAACCGATGGGACAAGTAAGGTGGGGAATGGAGAGTCAGAGAATATCAAAGTCCTGCAGCAGGTATGCTGCACAAACAGCCTCCAACTGCCTCAGATGAGATCACATAGACTAAAGTTATCACCACTAGAGCAAAAGTCAAGTATAATGCAGATTCTCCTTATATCTCAGGATTTACTTTCATACATTAAAAGGGGGAGGTGATAGGTATGACAAGTTCCATTATGCTGTAGTATCAAATATCAGAATATCCCACATTTATTGTTGAAAAGCACTTCTCCCCAATATTACCCAGCGACTCAGATGGAAATAAGCCTAAGGTAGCAAGTGCAATATAGGTAGTTAGTGAGGGTTTCTTGTCACTGGCTCACTTCAGGTCAAAGCCCCCTTGACAAAACAAAGCAAGTGTCTCAGCTTATATGCAGGTCTCGACCCCCAAAGGCATAGGATACATCAGTGTAGGGGGAGTATATGCCCAAAGGCTCAGCAAGTCTTACCAGCTCCTATTAAACTTGGCAGTCCGCTTGCGAAGAACTGTACAGGGGTAAGTCGGCGTCTCCTCACCTTCCAGTCAACCAGGTGTAACACTCTTCACCGCGAGGAGGGAGCGCTGCCTGCCGATCTCTCAACAGACAAACTGCCCCCTCCTACCAGCGGCTATTCCCAGCAGTAAGTACGACCGTTTCACGGGCAAAGATCCAGCTTTCCCACCTTTGACGCCCCTCGTCCCTCTCTGCACGGCTCCTCCAAGGTGATTGCGGTATCCACCGCCGGGCTTTACCGCCAGTACCAGGGCTTCCTCTGCACAGGCGTAGTCGCCGCCTGTTAGCCTGCACCGGACCCCAGCGATTCTGGGTCACGCAGGCAAGTAAGTGCTGGGGGAGATTTTCTTGCTCCTATTCTCCGGAGCACCCGAGCTGTGCAGCAACAGCGTGTCTAACAGCTCCACCCCCACCGGAAGTCCGCCATCATCTGGGTTGTCCTTGCTGATTGGTGGACAAATTCATCCACCAATAAAAAAGTGCTGTCCAGAGTACTGAAACCAAAAAAAAGCTTAGATGCCTTATTTTTCAAATAATGATAGCAAGAGAACGAAGAAAAATTGATAATAGGAGTAAATTAGAAAGTTGCTTAAAATTGCATGCTCTTTCTGAATTACAAAAGAAAAAAATTGGGTTCAGTGTCCCTTTAAGGGTAAATTCACTGACTTTATAATCAATCTCTATACCTTATCTGCTACAAAATTGATAATTAATAATAATCTCTCCCCACCTATCCCCATAGGTAGAGGGACGCGTCAGGGTTGCCCTCTCTCCCCGCTTCTCTTTAATATTGCCATCGAACCCTTGGCAATTAAACTAAGACAATCTCTTGATGGTATTAGAATTCGTAAGCATCAAATTAAAATTGGCCTCTATGCAGACGATCTGCTCGTCTATATGACAAATACCAAACTAAATATCCCAAAACTTTTCTGTATAATGGATCATTTTGGTTCCTTTGCAGGATACAAAGTGAACTACACGAAATCTGAAATATTTTGGCTCAGAAATACTAAGAACTCTGTAACAAATATACCATTACGACAGGTTACAGACTCCTTTAAATATTTAGGGATTCATATCCCGCTTAACACTGAGGATCTCTACAAACTTAATATTCCCCCAGTCTTGAAAGTAATCAAAGAAAAACTTAAGAACTGGCATAATCTGCCAATATCATTATCTGGCCGAATAGTCTTATTTAAAATGGCCCTTCTTCCGAAACTACTTTATATCCTCCAAAATACATCTATAGTATTGCTAGGGAAAGACATCCGATCAATTAACAGTGCACTTATAGAATTCCTATGGCAAGGGAAAAGAGCAAAAATATCCTTGAAGAAACTATCAGTACCAAGAGAATCCGGGGGACTGGCCCTGCCTGACATATGGCTATATAACCTTTCTTTTCTTGCGCGTATAGTTACAGACTGGATTTCCCGTAACAATTACATTCTAAACAACGAATTAGAATTTAATGTCTGTTATCCATATAGTTTATCTGCATTGATACATCTTGACTTAAAAGAAATCCCGACAGAAATTAAAAAACTTAAAACAATCTACAACCCGCTTAAAGCTTGGCAAAAAATAACAAAGCTTCTTGCAATAAATAGTAAAGCCTCCTCATATCTGCCGATATTAGGAAACCCTAAATTTCAGGCAGGTATTCTTTCTGGTGTCTTTATGAGATGGTACTATTCTGGTTTGACCAAAGTCTATCTAATAAAAGATAAAGAAAGACATTGTATTAAATCATTTCAAGAATTAAATATAGAATTTGCCTTGCCAAATAAAGATTTTTTTGCATACCTCCAACTTAGGCACTTTGCGCTTGAACTAGTTAAAGAAAAAGGTTGGAATTGGAATATAGGCAAACTTGAAGATTGGTTAATATTAACTAGAAATGGCCGTATGTCTATTACACCATGTTACTATTTCTTAGGTACAAATAAAGGTGCACCTGTTTTAACCCATTTGACTGCAAACTGGAATATACTAATTGCTTCAAGCAATATAGAAGTAAAAACTCTTCAACTTTCACTTAAAAAGATCACCCAAAATACACTCTCGGCTACATGGAGAGAAGCCCATGTTAAATTCCTTCATAACGCATATTTCACCCCTGAGAAAGGCTACAAGTGTGCCAACTTAAGCTTTAATAAATGTCCCAAATGCTCACATTTTGCAGCTAATTTTTTGCATATGATATGGCACTGCCCAAAAGTCAGGACCCTATGGCTTGAAATAGAATATTGGCTAAAAAAGGTTCTAAAAATAACCCCTCTTTCTCTAACATTATTTCAGATAGTGTTTGGTTTAAGGGAAGAATCCGGTAAACAAAAAAACGAAAAGGTCGTAATCTCTACCATATTAGCTACAAGATATCTAATTTGCAAAAAATGGAAGACCCGATCAATCCCCTCTCTCTCTCTGAAGTGAAAAACTGTCTAAAAAAACAGTGCATATTAGAACAAAGGGATACAAATATTGATAATGAACAAGATGTTAAAAGATTTTTCGATAACTGGTCAATCTTCTTAAAAATATTCTCTCTTACAGAAATAAATCATATAATTTTTCCCTTTCAAAATACAGAAATAGATTTGCTAGGGAACTGGTAGATAAAGGAGAGGAGGGGAAAAGAAAAGATAATTCCTTTTCTTTTTTTTCCCCTTTTTTTTTTTTACACACGTGGGGAGGGGGAGAGAAATGGGGTGGGATTGGAAAAATAAACAAAACCCCAAGACGTTTTTCATAGATAATTACATAAGATATAATGACACCATGAATGGTAATTAATCTATTATTTAATACTGAGACTAAATAGATTAGACACAGAACTATTTAAACTAATACAAGGTCACTGTTCTATTCTATGATTGCATAGTCTCTGTATTTATCTGTTTTCACTATTTTGTTTGATCTAGATGAACAATAATTGTATTATTTTTGACCTATATTAACTATTTTCTGGTTCTAGATATTTCTAAGAATAAAGAAATATGAAGTATAATTAATATATTTTCAAATTTACATGCTATGTAAAAATTATTTTAATTATGTCTAAATTCAGTATGTTCATATTGATATATTGTATTTCAATGGCCTTGTACTTCATCCTCTCTTTTTGTTTTCTGTACAAGACAGTAAATTGATTTATGGAAATTGCTTTGGTTTATAAATAAAAATAAAAAAAAATAAAAATCTATCTAAAATTATCTGAATCACGAAAGAAAATTTTTTGGTTCAGTGTCCCTTTAAAGCAAACATTACAGATATCAGTAGAAACTGTTATTACAAATATTAACAATTTGTATCTTGAATACAAAATGCCCATAAGTAAATTGACATATAAGCAATTGGCTAAATTCAAAAATGTTACAAAGTTTAAAGAGATATGGAACCCAATTTTTTTTCTTTCATGATTCAGAAAGAGCAGCAATTTTAAGCACCTTTCTAATGTACTCCTATTAGCACTTTTTCTTAGTTTTCTTGGTATCTTTATTTGAAAAAGCAGTATTATAAGCTTACAAGCCGGCCCATTTTTGTGGTGGCTATATTTAGCCACTAATCAGCAAGCGCTACCCAGGTGCTGAACCAAAAATGGGCTGCCTCATAAGCTTAGATTCCTGCTTTTTCAAATAAAGATACCAAGAGAACAAAAAATGATAATAGGAGTAAATTAGAAAGTTGGTCCATTTTATATACCATTTTATATACCATTTAAAACACACACACATATATGTATATGCACACTCTTTGATCACAAGAAAATGGAAATCTGTACAAATTCCAATATTGTCTTCTTAGAGGTCTCGTAGTGACAAGTTACTTTCCCTGGAAAAATACAGTTTTTTCAGGAGGAACAAAATGAACATGTTTTATGATTTTACTTTTTTTTTTTACTGGGAGTCCCTTCAACAATGCCTAGAGTCCTAGACTCTGGCAGAGAATGATTAAATATCCATACATTTAGAACACAGGGGCTACAAGAAGGGTTTCCACAGTACTCAGTAGGTTATTATTAGACAGTTCAACATTTATTAAAATATGGGGTGCAAGGTTCCCATACAGGGAACTTGTTTGCCAGAGATCTCAGGGAGTGAGGCAGTGAAATGTGAAGAGGTGGTTTAACTGTTCAAAATGGGGTAAAGGGGGGGGGGGCAGTATTATTGCACAATAAAATGAGTAAATTTAAAAACAAGCATATGCAATACAGAAAAATACTACATACTGCAAAAAAAACAACTACATTTGGCTAATCTGTTCATTGAAGGCTTTCCTGGTATCTTCATTACTTTTTAAAGTGACATTAAAGTCAATTTTTAATTTATGCATCAGAAATGATTCACTATAATGCAAAACATATGCAAAACAATTGTTTTAAAAGAATTTGACACAAATATTTTGTTTGAAAAATATTAACTGTTTTGCAGTTCCATGACAAACCCCTAGAAAAGCATCTTTAATGTTGTTTATCTTACTTCCTTTGAAGTGAGCCATTAGAAATTGAGATAAATAAGGTCCTGCACATATCAACCAATCAATGTTCAGCAAATAGGAAAGTCAAGGTTTGGCATTCCACATAAAGCACAAAATGACAGCAAAAACAAGCAAATTAATGAATACAATTGTAATGCAATGGATTTTAATGGGGAACATATCTTTGAATTTAATGCCCCTTTAAAGGGATATAAAGCCCACACATTTTCTTCCAAGATTCAGACAGAGCATCAAACAATTTTCCAATTTATTATCAAATTTGCTTCATTCTAAAGGTATCCTTAGTTGAAAAGCATACCTAGGTAGGCTAAAGAACAGCAATGCATTACTGGGAACTAGCTGCTGATTGGGGGCTGTACACAATGTCTCTTTTTATTGGTTCACCAGATGTGCACTGCTACCTTCCAGTAGTGCTTTGCTGCTCCTTCAACAAAGGATACCAAGAGAATAAAGCAAAATTAATAACAGAAGTAAATTAGAAAGTTGTTTTAAATTACATGCTATATCTGAATCATAAAAGAACATTTTGGTTTCATGTTGCTTTAAGCTGTACCGTGTGTGGGCTAGATTACGAATGTCTCGCTGACTGTTCGCTCAAGCGATATCAGGTTTATCTCAGCTGTTTGCCTGCATTGGAAGTAGCGTGCATATTACAAGTTGAAAGTAAACAGGTCAATCAAGCACAATTTAATTTAACGCGCATCGGGGGTATCGCAACCTCAGAGCTCTGGTTAACTGTTATGCTAGAATAAAAAGTTGCACAAAACACATCAACATTACAATAAAAAGTACAGCTACACCCATAATAACACCATATAATTTTAAAAAAATACATTAAAAAATTATAATGGCTCAAAGACATGAGGTCTCAAGAGTTAGAAAACAAAAAAATATATGTATATATATACAGTATATACTTTTTAAAAAGTCCTTTTTCAATGGGACTTCCATAGCGCCGGTATTACGAGTTTGCCTGGGAGGCCAAAAAGTGAGTGATACACCCTATAACCAACAAGATCCATACCGCCATCTAAACTCAGTAGTTATGAGATTTACGTTACAAAGCTGTAGCATAAAACTCATAACTAAAGTGTTAAAAAGTGCACTAACACCGATAAACTACCTATTAACCCCTAAACTTAGGCCCTCCCACATTGCAAACACTATAATAAATTATCATCACCACTACTAAAAAAAAATTATGAACCCCTATTCCGCCGCTCCCCAACATCGTCGCCACTATAATAAACCTATTAACCCCTAAACTGCCGCCCTTCCACATCGCAATCACTATTTAAAGATTATTAACCCCTAATCTGCCGTCCGCCCACGCCGCTGCTATAATAAACCTAGAAACCACTAAACCGCAAGCCCCCCACAACGATACTTAAATAAATTATTAACCCCTAAACCTCTGACCTTCCACATCATTAACTCTACATAAATATATTAACCCCTAAACCTAACCCTAACATAATACTAAGCCTAACCCTAACACCCCCTAACTTAAATATAATTAAAATAAATCTACATAAACCTTACAATTATTACCTAAATAATTCCTATTTAAAAATACATACTTACCTATAAAATAAAACCTAAACTAGCTACAATATAACTAATAGTTATATTGTAGCTAGCTTAGGTTTTATTTTTATTTCACAGCTAAGTTTGTATTTATTTTAACTAGGTAGACTAGTTAGTAAATAGTTATTAACTATTTACTAACTACCCAGTTAAAATAAATACAAAGTTACCTGTAAAATAAAACCTAACCTGTCTTACACTAAAAACTAACATTACAATAAAATAAAATACATTAAATTATTAAAATACAATTTTCTAAATTACAAAAAAAAATAAACACTAAATTACAAAAAATAACAAACCACATTATCAAAAATAAAAATGAATTACTCCTAATCTAATAGTCCTATCAAAATAAAAAGCCCCCCCCCAAAAAAAATAAAAAAAAACCTAGCCTACACTAAACTGCCAATGGCCCTTAAAAGGACCTTTTGTGGGGTATTGCCCCAAAGAAATCAGCTCTTTTACCTGTAAAAAATAAATAAATACAAACACCCCCCAACAGTAAAACCCACCACCCAACCAAACAACCCACCCCCCCCCAAATAAAAACCTATCAAAATAAACCTAAGCTAACCATTGCCCTGAAAAGGGCATTTGGATGGGCATTAGCCTTAAAAGGGCATTGAGCTCTTTTACCTGCCCAAACCCTAAGCTAAAAATAAAACCCACCCAAAAAACCCTTAAAAAAACCTAACACTAACCCCCGATGATCTACTTACAGTTTTCGAAGTCCGGACATCCATCTTCATCCAGCTGGCAAAGTCATCATCCAGGCGGCAATAAGTCTTCATCTGGGCGGCCTCTTCCATCTTCATTAAGCCGGGAAAGTCCTCATCCAGACGGTAAGAAGTCTTCATCCAGACGGCATCATCTATCTTCATCCATCCGGCGAAGAGCGGGTCCATCTTCAAGACATCCGGCGTAGAGCATCCCCTTCTTACGATGGTCATTGTAAAATTAAGTTTCCCTTTAAGTGACGTCATCCAGGATGGTGTCCCTTACATTCCTATTGGCGGAAAGATTTATATCAGTCAATAGAAATTAAAGGTGAAAATATCCTATTAGCTGTTGCAATCAGCCAATAGGATTGAGCTTTCATCCAATTGGCTGATCCAATCAGCCAATAGAATGAGAGCTCAATCCTATTGACTGATTGGATCAGCCAATAGGATGAAAGCTCAATCTTATTGGCTGATTGCAACAGCCAATAGGATTTTTTCACCTTTAATTCTTATTGGCTGATAGAAATCTTTAAGCCAATAGGAATGTAAGGGACACCATCTTGGATGACGTCACTTAAAGGGAAACTTCATTTAACAGTGACCATCGTAAAAACAGGATGCTCCAGCCGATGTCTTGAAGATGAACCCGCTCCGCGCTGGATGGATGAAGATAGAAGATGCCGTCTGGATGAAGACTTCTTGCCGTCTGGATGAGGACTTCGCCGGCTGGGTGAAGATGGAAGAGGCTGCCCGGATGAAGACTTCTTGCCACCTGGATGATGACTTCGCTGGCTGGATGAGGATGTTTTTTTAAGGTTTTTTTTTTTTTAGCTTAGGGTTTAAGCAATGAAAAAGAGCTAAATGCATTTTTAAGGGCAATGCCCATCCAAATGCACTTTTCAGGGCAATGGTTAGCTTAGGTTTATTTAGATAGGTTTTTATTTGGGGGGTTGGTTGGTTGGGTGGTGGGTTTTACTGTTGGGTGGTGTTTGTATTTTTTTTTACAGGTAAAAGAGCTGATTTCTTTGGGAACAATGCCCCATATAAGGCCCTTATAAGGGCCATTGGCAGTTTAGTGTAGGCTAGGGTTTTAGGGGGGTTTAGAATTCTATCAGCCAATTGGAAATTTAAGGGACGCCATCTTGGATGATATCACTTAAAGGAACCTTCATTTGTCAGGAGTCATCGTAAGAAGAGGATGCTCCATGCCGGATGTCTTGAAGATGGACCCGCTCCTCGCCGGATGGATGAAGATAGAAGATGCCGTCTGGATGAAGACTTCTGCCCTTCTGGAGGACCACTTCTCCCGGCTTGGATGAAGGCTTCTCCCGGCTTCGTTGAGGACTTCTTGTCGGGTCTTCAAAACTGTAAGTAGATCTTCGGGGTTAGTGTTAGGTTTTTTTTAAGGGTTTATTGGGTGGGTTTTAGTTTTAGATTAGGGTTTGGGCAGCAATAGAGCTAAATGCCCTTTTAAAGGCAATGCCCATCCAAATGCCCTTTTCAGGGCAATGGGGAGCTTATGTTTTTTTAGTTAGGGTTTTATTTGGGGGGTTGGTTGTGTGGGTGATGGGTTTTACTGTTGGGGGGTTGTTTGTATTTTTTTTACAGGTAAAAGAGCTGATTTCTTTGGGTCAATGCCCCGCAAAAGGCCCTTTTAAGGGCTATTGGTAGTTTAGTCTAGGGGGTTTTCTTATTTTGGGGGGGGCTTTTTTATTTTGATAGGGCTATTAGATTAGGTGTAATTAGTTTAAATATATTGTAATTTTTTATTTTATTTTATGTAATTTAGTGGGGGGGGTTTGTAATTTAGGTATTTGTGTTTAATTTAGTTAATTGTTTTTAATTTAGGTAATTTATTTAATTGTAGTGTTAAGGTGAGATGTTAGCGTAAGACAGATTAGGTTTTATTTTACAGGTAAATTTGTATTAATTTTAGCTAGGTAGTTAGTAAATAGTTAATAACTATTTAGTAACTATTCTACCTAGTTAAAACAAATACAAACTTACCTGTAAAATAAAAATAAAACCTAAGCTAGATACAATGTAACTATTAGTTATATTGTAGCTATCTTAGGGTTTATTTTATAGGTATTTAGTTTTAAATAGGAATTATTTAGTTATTAATAGTAGGTTTTATTTAGATTTATTTTAATTATATTTAAGTTAGTGGGTGTTAGGGTTAGACTTAGGTTTATGGGTTAATAACTTTAGTAATGGCGGTGATGTTGGGGGCGGCAGATTAGGGGTTAATAACTGTAATGTAGGTTGCGGCGGTGTTAGGGGCAGGAGTTAATAATAATATTTAACTAGTGGTAGCGAGGAGGGAGTGCTGCGGTTTAGGGGTTAATAACTTTAGTATAGTGGCGGTGACGTTGGGGACGGCAGATTAGGGGTTAATAATATGTAACTAGTGTTTGCGATGCGGGACTGCGGCGGTTTAGGGGTTAATATGTTTATTCTAGTGGCGGCGATGTCCAGAGTGGCAGATTAGGGGTTAATACATTTATTTTAGTCAGTGACGTGCGGTGGGGTCAGAGGCTGGTGAGGCATTAGCCATGATACGCCAAAGAAACACATATATTAACCCAATAGAGGAAACTTAAATTAAACTAAAGCATTGTTTCTCAACCGTGGTCCTCAAGTATTCCCAACAGGCACGGTTTTCATTATAGCTGAACCAGTACACAGGTAAAATAATCAGCTGATGGATGAGAGCAAGTTAGTAACCATGATGTTACTGACTTGCTGATTACTTCACCTGTGCACCGATTCAGCTATAATGAAAACCTGGCCTGTTGGGGGTACTTGAGGACCGTGGTTGAGAAACACAATTCTGTGGCACAGTACCAGTTACTTAGAAATTAGAATGATACACAATCTCTTCTAGACTCTAGACTAGACTTTGTAAAAAGACAAATAATTTACTATGGTAATAATAAGATAATTTACTATGGTAATGGTAGGTCTGCATGCAATGTCTTTTTCAGCTTCTCACACTAAGAGTGGATTTGTGGCACCTCTTAGTATGCTAAGAAGTGCCACAAATCCACTAAGTGCGAGAAGCTGGAAAAGACATTGCATGCTTCCCTGCTCAATAGAGCACACACAAACTGACCTGGCAAAACTTTTAGCCTAACAATGGATTGCTAAATAGAGTTTAAAAGGTGAAAACTCCAATACCAGCAGATAAAATGCATATCTAAAACACAGCTGCAATACCAGCAGATACAATTTTGTATATATGACTGGTTGACTGTGATCATGTGTGTGTTTGTAAGTGTGACTGTTGTCTGTATGTTTGTTAGTGTATTTGTGTGACAGTGATGTGGTTAGTGTATTTGTGTGTTTGTAGATGTCACTGTGTGTATGCATGACTGTGATGTGTGTGTTTGTAAGTGTGACTATGTGTTTGTAGGTTTGTTAGTATATTTGTGTGACTGTGATGTGTGTGTTTGTAAGTGTAACTGTGTGTTTGTAGGTTTGTTAGTGTATTTGTGTGACTGTGTTGTTTTTGTTAGTGTATTTGTAGGTGTGGGTGTATGTCAGTGTGACTGAGATGTGTGTGTGTTTGTAAGTGACTGTGACTGTATGTTTGTAGGTTTGTTAGTGTATTTGCGTGTGACTGTGTTGTGTTTGTTAGTGTATTTGTGTGTGACTGTGTTGTGTTTGTTAGTGTATTTGTAGGTGTTGGTGTATGTGTGACTATGATGTGTGTGTTTGTAAGTGTGACTGTGTGTCACAGTGTTTGTAGGTTTGTTAGTGTATTTGTGTGTGACTGTGTTGTGTTTGTTAGTGTATTTGTGGGTGTATTCGTGACTGCGATGTGTGTGTTTGTAAGTGTTACTGTGTTGTGTGTGTGTTAGTGTACTGTATTTGTGTGTTTGTAAGTGTGACTGTGTTTTTGTATGTTAGTGTACTGTGATGTGTGTGTTTGTGTGACTGCATTGTGTGTATGTTTGTTAGTGTATTTCTGTGACTGTGCTTGTAAATGTGACTGTGCTGTGTGTGTATATTTGTGTATTTGTAAGTGTGTGTATATGTTTGCAAGTGTGAGTGTGTTGTGTGTGCTTGTTTTAAATTTCTAAATTTGTATTAGATCTGCAATCAGTAAAAGACCTTAAAATAAATCCCTAAAGAGAAAACAAACAAAAATATAAGTCCCACTTATATGATTACCTGAGCTCCTCATTTTTATAACTATTAAAAACAAATAAACCTAAACATCAAAAATACACTAAACAAGAAATTTTCTCTGCATACAACAAAATAAGGGTTAAGGATTTTAGAGCACAATCTTTTTTTTTTTTCTCTTCCAATTCTCTTTATTGAGAAGATGCAGATTGACATAAAATAAAAAAATTATGTTACAGTGTGAGGGGAAAAAAAAGTGTAAGTTTCCTCCCCCCCAATATCCTTCTCTTATTAAAAAACAAAATAAAAATACATGTCTTGGATAGTAACAAATATTAAGAGCAAGCTGTAATTAATATCACTTACCATATACCTGTTTCTGTAACTGTTTTGCTGACAGAAGGTAGATACTAGAATTGACCACTAGAGGTCCTCAGACACACAAAAAAATCCCTTTTGTGGAAGGGAAAATGTAAATAGGATCGTAACTTCCCTTTGCTTAGAATAATAATATAAAGACAACTAACGGCTAGCCAATAGTTTAGCAGTGGGCCAGCACTGAGCATTTGCATATTATTCAGGATGGAAGTTAAAACTGAGCTTCCTAGGTAAGTGATCAGGCTGGTGTTATATATGTATAGAGACAATTAGTTAATTAGGAACTTCCTAATTAACCCATTTCTATATAACACCAGCCTGATCACTTACCTAGGAAGCTCAGTTTTAGGAAGTCTAAATACGGCAAATGTATGACAAGTAAAATCATCCACCACCACATGTTTTCTGTTTTCATTACAACCTAAGGACAGAGCAGGGGGAAGTCAGCACATAGACAAAGTGACAAACGCTAGTTGTCCCGCACTGGAAAGCTAGGCAGTATCACATGAAGCAGTCCTCCTGTAAGGGGGATTGTATTATACAGATAGCAAACGGGCTTCAAAAAGCAGTCACTTCTTTTGATCTGTGTGAGACTGTGAGTATACAAAGGGGGCTGGAGGGTGCACTGCAGTGCACACCGGGCTAATTGAAATTCATTAACGATTAAAAGCCAGCCCTGCACATCTTCCTCCAGAGTAATGCACACTGACTGGCATGTGGAAAGTTAACTGTCAGTTGCCATGGTAACCTGTTTGTGCCCCTAACGTATCCTACAGCTGCATGGTGAAAATAAAACATAAATTGCGATGTGACTTGTAGATTTGAGTAGTATTTCTTACCTTTATTACCTTCACAGCCGGCAATGACTAGTCTGAGCTCAGTCTGTCTATACTTGTGGTAACGGCTCCCTCTCACTCTGCTCTCTCTTCCCGCCCAGTAACCTGGCTCAGTGACTGGCTCCTAGATGTGAGAGAGGAGAGAGCTGGCCGCTGATTGGCTGATTGGCTCCAGAGGCTAGCCTCCTTGGGAGCGGTATGGGCCGGAAAGAGAGTTAATCACCACTGGGTGGTGCAGTCTCTGCGGCTCAGAGAAAAAATGAACTAAAACATACATATTGCGCAATAGAGGGGAGCTGAACGCTCACAGCCTCTCCTTCATTGCGCAATATGTATGGATATGGGATGCAGCGCAGCCTTATTTTTTTATATGGTGGTGGAGTCAGCGGTGGGGGTGGGGGGCACTTTCTTGGGTACAATTTAAAAAATATATATATATTAAATTTCAACTTTTTTTTTTTAAAAAAAACATCATAAAAAAAGTGTAATTCACAAATAGGACAGGGTAGGCGCTGCCTCACCTGCCTCCTATGACAGCACGTCACTGATTTTAGTGTTTGCAATGCGGAAGGGCCTCGGTTTAGGTGTTAGTAGGTAGTTTGTGGGTAGTTTATGGCTGAAAACTTGTAATCTAGCTGATTGTGGATTAAGTATTTTTAAATAGATATTCCTATATATATCTATACCTATCGGGTTTGCTCCACTTGTTTTTTCCCTCACTTTTTGCCCTCCATCGAAGTCTATGAGAGAACATTTTAATTCGGTCACGATATTGTAAGTTCCCTTTTTGTGCACATTGGTTTAGTGCGCAATACTTATACAAATCATTTAATAAGATTCTATAAAGGATTGTGATCCACCCTAAAGTTTGGCAGGAAAAGGTGTAGAAAGATGGTGGATGGATTGCTTTTTTATACCGGGTGTATCTGCTAACCTCACACATACAGAAAACACAAACTGCTTTGTTAATTTCCTTTATTAATTCATTGCAAAACACAGTTTGTACTTTCCCATTCATATTACTTATTGTGGTTTTATTGAATACCACTGCATCTTTACTGTGCACATTATTAAATTGTACTATATGAGAAGTGCATAAATCCATTATTTAGTTTATTTCTCAACCTTGCATTATAAAGGTATATCTCACATACATTATGCAATTTCCCTCTGTGTAAACCACATCAAAAGATTTTTTTTTCCCTATGCTTTCAGCATTTTCTTTTTTGGACTCACTGTCACTATTTTATGTTTTATTCTATGTAACAATGGTTCTGCCAGTTGCATGTTCTCTATATGGCACCTTCTATACAATATGCATTAGCATTCATATGCTTAAGATAGAAAACCCACTTATTGGAAGTTGTACACTGTTTTCCCACTAATATTACTGCTTAACCCGTTAGCTGCCCGAAAGAACTGTTACAGATTGTGTAGGAATGAAGTACAACCCTTTCTAAAGCTAAAGGGTTAAGGGTATTGAGTAGGGTTGCCAGGTGTCCAGTTTTTAAACGGAAAGTGCAGTATTTTAGCAGGCTGTCCAAAAACATCTTTGCAAAAATGCTGGACACTTAGGGGATGAAATCACTTATATTTACGTATGTTACTGGCAGCCAACAATGTAAAATAATTTATTTGTAAGCTACTGGCCGCCAAGGGGTAAAACTACTGCTCAGTTGTGAAAAATATTCTTTATAAGATCAAGAGGTGGGGGCTAATGTAAAGCTTTTGTGGGTGACATTGTGTGGATCCTACCAACCATCATACCCAATAGTTTGTCTAGTTTTATGGAGGGCATATATATATATATATATATATATATATATATATATATATATATATATATATATATATACTTTTGCATAGGATTGTATATATATATATATATATATATATATATATACAATCCTATGCAAAAGTTTAGACACCCCTGACAATTTCTATGATTTTCATTTATAAATAATTGGGTGTTTGGATAAGCAATTTCATTTTGATCTATCAAATAACTAAAGGACACAGTAATATTTCAGTAGTGAAAAGAGGTTTATTGGATTAACAGAAAATGTGCAATATGCATCCAAACAAAATTAGAGAAGTGCATACATTTGGGCACCATTGTCATTTTGTTGATTTGAATACCTGTAACTACCTAGCACTGATTAATTAGAACACACAATTGGTTTGGTGAGCCCATTAAGCCTTGAACTTCATAGACAGGTGCATCCAATCATGATAAAAGGTATTTAAGGTGGCCAATTGCAAGTTGTTGTTCTCTTTGACTCTCCTCCGAAGAGTGTCAACATGGGGGCCTCAAAATAACTCTCAAAGACCTGAAAACAAAGATTGTTCAACGTCATGGTTTATGAGAGTGCTACAAAAAGCTATCGCAGAGATTTAAGCTGTCGGTGTCCACTGTGAGGAACATAGTGAGGAAATGGAAGACCACAGGCACAGTTCTTGTTAAGGCCAGAAGTGGCAGGCCAAGTAAGATATCACTAGAACTGCTTGTGCAATGCCGCCCCTGCAGTTTTGCGGCCAATCGGGCGCTATCAGGGATGTCAATTAGCCTGATCATATAGGATTGGGTGGATTGATGTCCACAGCCTCAGAGGCGACAGACCAGTTAAGGAGCAGCAGTATTAACTGCTGTTTCCGGAGAGCCGAAAAGGCTTGCTTGGAAACAGGGACATCAGGAGCCATTCGGCCATTAATAAATCAGCCCCCAGGTCTCAAGGTGAGCTAAATTCTTCTGCACAAAAACCAAGTGCGTTAACCCGACATGAAATATTAATATTTTACATTCTAAAGTTCTTCACGTAGAAGAATATGTTCTATGTATTCATAAATACATATACCTGTATATATATATATATATATATATATATATATATATATATATATATATATATATAATGTTTTTTGGTACAATATATATCTATATATACATAGACGATGATATATAGATATATACAAGTATATTTATATATTTACAGTACATACACAATTAAACACTTTAGTATGTATGAATATTGCATAAATATGATATTTGCACAAAACACAACAAAAGTACATTACAAAGTACACTTACACTCATAGTAACACAATTTAATAAAAAATATTTAAAAAAAACAACATTGCACACAAAAGTTATAAGGGATCAAACGGTGTGTTAGAAAAAAAATCTGCAGAAGGGCTTCAACATTGAGATACATACATGTACATTGCTAATAATGTATTTGTATTATATAGATATGCTTAAAGGGACACTGAACCCAAATTTTTTTCTTTCGTGATTCAGATAGAGCATGCAATTTTAAACAACTTTCTAATTTACTCCTATTATCAATTTTTCTTTGTTCTGTTGCTTCCTTTATTTGAAAAAGAAGGCATCTAAGCTATTATCCACCAATTAGCAAGAACAACACAGTGTGTTCACCAAAAATGGGCCGGCATCTAAACTTACATTCTTGCATTTCAAATAAAGATACCAAGAGAATGAAAATAATTTGATAATAGGTGTAAATTAGAAAGTTGCTAAAAATTGCTGCTCTATCTGAATCACGATAGAAAAATTTTTGGGTTCAGTATCCCTTTAACTATCAATATACTGAAATGATTCCACTTTCCAATGTTCTGCACATAGCACAATATGTTCTATGTATTTAAAAATAGATATTCCAATATAGATATCTGTATATATCTATACATATATATAATTATATTTGTTTCATCAGATATATGTACGTTTTGGGTTATAGAGAGAGAGAATACGTCATGGTGTTTGCGAGAGAGAGTGGGGTGTTTTTTTCCCAACTTTTTTTGCTCTATTGACTTCTATGGGGGAATACGTGAATGCACACACGATATGGAAGAAACTTTTTTCAACTTGCAATATCAGCGCAATCCGACTAGTGGAAAAAGTTTAACTCTAGTGGAGTTTTCGCGATTGCAAAATTAATGACAGCGCCACTTGTAATCTAGCCCAACATATTTAGACATGTATACAGTATGTATGTATATATACAATATAGCCCTTTGCAGTTAAAGACCTTGTGATGTACCATATACCTTTTAACATTTATAACTTTTTTTATTATTTAAAAGACTAATTTTTTATCAGACAGTGTTTATATGAGTGTGATTATAATTTTAAATATATTTATGTTGTGTTTAGTACAACTTTTTATCAAAGCACTACCCCTTTCGCGAGGCTCTTAGTCGTGAAACCCGACAAGTGTAAATCATGATTGTGCTCTTGCTAGTGCATTTACATTCAAATTGTAACACAAGCGTTATTTTCGTTGCGTGAAAATAGCCAAAATACCTTGGGTGTAACTGTTAGCGTGCCACTTTTTCAGCAGACCAAGCATAGTTAGAAAACAACTTTAGTTTCCAGAAATATCAAAATATAAGAAAATGCCATTGTGTGAAATGCAAAAAAAAAAAAAAGGGGTTTGTGTCATTTTCTCTGATGTACATAGTGAATAGCAGTATGGGAGTCCCTATTTACTAAATATTTCAAACACACATTTTACTGCATAGATAAAGATTCTTGTTCTTTATACCTGACTTAGTACTTGGCTATTGACACTTTGTTTGGCTGTTGTAAATGTTTTGTGATTTTAATTAGTCCAAATTAAAAGTAATGTTTTATTATCCTTAAAGGGACATTAAAGTCAAAATTAAACATTCATGCTTTAGATAGAACATGCAATCTTAAACAACTTTCCAGTTTACTTCTATTATCAAATTAGCGTTGTTCTCTGGGTGTCCTTTGTTGAAAAGCATAAGCACATATTCTCAGCAGCTTTGGTGGTTACACACATTTGTCCCTTGTGATTGGCTCACCATGTGTTAAGATGGATCCTAGTAGTGCATTGCTGCTCCTTCAATAAAGGATTCTAAGAGGACTAAGCAAAGCTGATAATAGAACATGCTATGCTCTATCTGAATCATGAAATAATACATTTGGGTTTCATGTTTCTTGAAGTAGATACGGATGTTATATTGGAAACTATTGAAGTTATTATTTCTTGTGTATTGTGAGTGCCCAAATCTGTTTTTTCTTTTTTCTCCATTTCTTTGGTGATTTTTTTTTTTATTAATGTATTCATTAAAAGTTATATGGCACCCCCACTTGATATATGGTTTAATTTAGTGTTACGGGCTAGATCACTAATAATAAACTTTTTGCGCTTATCAGGTTGCGCTCATATGAGTTGAAAGAAAAAAATATCATGTTCGCCAGGGGTCAAGTCCTACAAAAAAAAGTGTGGGAACTCACCAAGGCTTCTACCCCCTTCACAATTAATATTGTTTTACACACTTTAATATACTCGCGCACTGTATTTATATGTATATACACTCTGGTTGATAAAACCAAATTAAAACCAATGAAGTGCGGAATGGTTGCCTTTGGGCCTGAGGATAGACACCCATGGTTACATTTTTACATGGCAGGGGGGACATTTGTATTTGCAATTCAACCGATACAGAATACTGAGAAGCCAGGCACACACTTTTTAGAGCACATAAAGGGGCATTTGTATATAGATGATGTTGAATAATCCAAAAAGCTAAGAGCCTCAGTAGAATTTTAGGAGATGTTACTCCCTGGGTGTCAAGATGTGTAAGGCTCTGTAATGTAAACATCTGATCATGATCATTGTGTGTGCACTCGCTCTGCAGTAAGAAACGATGATAATGTGATTTAAAGTAAAATTATGGTCACAAGGCATTTAGTGTCATTTTCTTTTACCATTAACAAGTATACCAAGTAAAGGTGAAGCAAGTAACACAAGCAGAGGAAGCAGGAGGCATGAGGGCAAAATAATATTCAAAGAAAAACAGGTCACCTTGCAATTTGGGATGAAACCTGTAAGGTTGAATCTGCAGCATTATCTTGCACAGGTCAGAATATTGCAGATAATCTGGGCTGCTGAACATAAATTTATAGAAATACAGACATTAACATAGATAAACAGACTGCACATACTATTGGTGTATAAAATAAAGTAATTGGACACCTTTAATTGCAAGGACTATTTTTCTTTCCAGTGGCATGGAGAGTCCACGAATCCATTCTAATTACTAGTGGGAATTCCACTCCTAGCCACCAGGAGGAGTCAAAGAACACCCCAGCAAAGCTTTAAGTATCCCTCCCACTTCCCATAATCCCCAGTCATTCTTTGCCTTCGTATATCTAAGAGGTGTGCAAAGATGGTGCTCTGAAGGTTATTATATATCTATTCTTAAATGGATAGTTTCCCTGCAAGAAAGGATTGGGGTTATGTGTGGCCATGTAATACTCTTGAGTAAGAGTTGTGGTAGCTGTTGGAGGTCGGCAGGGTAGTCCTTGTTTCTCCTCTAACAATTATGCTAACCCCCATATGGAAAACCAGGGTTGGTTACTCTGCTTTTCCTTTTCTCCAGGTCCCTGTTAGCAGTCGTCTGGATCTGTCAGACCTGAGATGCTGTGTCTGCCCTACAGCTGAAGCTCCAAATGTAAATGTAAAATGTAAATGTTATTTTACTTCTTAGGTAAGAAGGCTCAAGCGCATTACGGGTTAATTCCCTGTCTGATATGACAATGGAGCCTGGGGACATTTATTATAAATCCATTCATTGTGGGGATTTTTCCTATGGGCAGTATATGCAGGGCACTAGTGTGACAATCTATGTGTATGTTCACTAAGTAATGGGACTGTGGCTGTCAGGGTTTGGTCTGAGGCTAAAAAAAAATATTTTACAAGAAAATGTATGGGCACTAAATGCGGGTGTTAGAGGAGGCTTGAAAGGTGTTTCATGCACTTATCAGTTTTTACTGCAGCGTAGCGTACTTTTACATGCTTTTTCTGATGATGCAGTTTTTTTCTGATATGGTCACTTGATGACCGCGCGTCTGCTTCTTCTACTTGAGCGGCTGGTAGCGGAGAATGTGTAGAGTGTTTATTGGAGCTAGAGCGGCAACTCTTGTGGGTAAATCCAAGAGGTGGTGAGTTTACTCCAGCAGCGGCTGGGAGGATAGTGGTGTCATTTTGTATTTGTTTCGACTCTATAGGGTTCCACTATCATCTGACTGTTATTGCTGCTGGTGTGAGTTAGAGTGTTAATAGCATTTAAGTTTTTCACTTTTTGCTAATTTATGTATTATTCTTTATATTTTATTTAAAGAGTTTCTGAGCTAAGTTTACCAATTTGGACACTATGGAAAAGGATACAAATTTAAAGGGACAGTCAAGTCCAAAAAAAATCTTTCATGATTTAAATAGGAAATGTAATTTTAAACAACTTTCCAATTTACTTTTATACTTTAGAAATTTTGCTTTGTTTTCTTGGTATTCTTAGTTGAAAGCTAAACCTAGGAGGTTCATATGCTAATTTCTTAGACTTTGAAGACTGCCTCTAATCTGAATGCATTTTGACCACTAGAGGGCATAAGTTCATGTGTTTCATATAGATAACATTGAGCTCATGCACGTGAATTTACCCTAGAGTGAGCACTGATTGGCTACAATGCAAGTCTGTCAAAAGAACTAAAATAAGGGGGCAGTTTGCAGAGGCATAGATACAAGGTAATTTCAGAGGTAAAAAGTATATTTCTATAACAGTGTTGGTTATGCAAAACTGGGGAATGGGTAATAAAGGGATTATTTTTCTTTTTAAACAACAAAAAATCTGGTGTTTTCTGTCCCTTTAACAGTTAATTTCAATAAATGTTTATTTAAATAAATGTTTGTCCATGCCATTGGAAAAAAACTAAATTTATGCTTACCTCATAAATTATTTTCTTTCCTGGCATGGAGAGTCCATGACCCACCCTTTCAAGACGGCTTAATATTTGGTTTCTAAACTTCAGGCACCTCTATACCCCTGGTGTTCCTCTTCTCTTTCTGTATTCCCTCGGCTGAACGACTGGGGATTATGGAAAGTGGGAGGCATACTTAAAGCTCTTCTGGGGTGTTCTCTACCTCCTTCTGGTGGCCAGGAGTTGAATTACCACTAGTAATTAGAATGGATTGATGGACTCTCCATATCAGGAAAGAAAATAATCTATCAGGTAATCATAAATCGTGTTTTCTTTGTGTGTACAGCAACTTCAGACTCCTCCCTTGACATACAGTCTAACCTACTTAAGTTGCAATAGTCCTATTTCTGATGAGAGGAGCTAAAAAAAAACCCAGAGCAAGTCACACAGAAATGTGTACGAGGTGATCACACAGCAGGACTGCTGACAGGCTTGAATCAGCAGTTGAGTTTACTGAAGTGTTTTTGTTCTCTGTCCAGGGGGAACTTAGTTCCACCTGCAAAAATAGTGCAGGAACTGTGGTCTCATGCGTTCCCGCTGGACTTGGCCCCTTACGTTCACACTAAACCAACAAAAGCAAAAATTCTAAGTTAGAATATCACATGCCCCACTCTCGCACAAACCCCATTGTATATTCTAATTTGCGCTAACCCGACATGAAACTATGAATATTTCACATTCCAACGTTCTGCACATAGCATATGTATTTATAAATAAATATATATATATAAAAATATATATGATCATGGTCAGACTGGGATGAAAAAAAAGGCCCGGGCATTTTAGGGCAAAGAGCCCCCCCCCCCCCGCTCACCATTTCTCATTTAATCATATACCAAACATGGCAAGAATCAAGAATAATACTTGTTTAAGTGACAAAAACATTTCACATTTTCTACACCCTATAATCACTGTATTTTCTCAATTGGTTGGTATGAAAAAATAAAGTAAAATATAAAAAAAACACAACAAAGCCACATGTTTGAAAGCTGTCTCTTATCTCAATGCATTTGACAGTTTTTCACAGCTAGAGGGCGTTAGTTCATGTGTGCCATATAGATAACATGGTGCATACGCCCGTGGACATATATAGGTGTCAGCACTCATTGGCTAAAATGCAAGTTTGTCACATAAACTGAGATAGCGGGCAGTCTGCAGAGGCTTAGATACAAGGTAATCACAGAGGTAAAAAGTACTGTATATTAATATAACTGTTTTAATTATGCCAAACTGGGGAAAGGGTAATAAAAGGATTATCTATATTTATTAAAATTGTGAGTCCCCCTGTAGTTGGATAGAAGCACTGTGAAGTAAATACTTGTTAACTTGCAAAGCACTGGTGTAATATATATAGTTAGCTAAATCTTTTTTTTTCTGAAATGCTCAGCCTTTAGTTGCATTTTTTTAATAGTACTTTCTATCATGAATGGTAACAGACTGGTTTACAATTGCACTAGGACAAGGGATGTAGTTTTGTTCAATGGATATAATTCATAAAAGTAAAATCAATATAGTAACTCATGTTAGTGTTACAAAGAACATGGTAGTATGTAGAATGAATTCCATACCTTCCCCATGGTTATTATTTTAGCTGAATAGGTGCTCACTGGCAGAGCTGCATGTGTCTCTCTCTGCTGCCGCAGCCTGAGACTGTAGTAACTGTTTTCCCGCCCACCCCGCCAACAGAAAATTGTGCAGCCTTCTAAATGATCGTGTGTGCGACAGTGATACACTCACTGCGCATGCGCGTGCGCGGCCCGACATCACGCGCAGCCCAACATCTCATAATCAGCTGGAGCCTGGATCAGCTGCATGCATCAGAGGGTCAAGGATTTTAGAACGGTGGCGTTTGACATGGCACGCCACATGAAGTCCCCATATATGGCCACAGACTGATAACACTAGGCTGGTACAAGTCACCACCAGACAGTGGGAAATGTTGCATATCATATGCATTAAGCAAGCAGCATAATAAAAATAATCATTGCACAAAGAAATAATTAATAAAATAATACGGTTGCGTTGGGCTGGGCTTAACTACTGCACGGCCCACCAAGGGTTGCAGGTTTGATCCCTGGCAAGGTCCACTCAGTCTTTCATCCTTCTGAGGTCGATAAAACGAGCAGCGCCTTGAGACCCTTGCGGGTGATTAGCCGCGCTTTACAAGTACCCAATAGATATATACATACCTAGGAATATCTATTTATAAATACATAGAACATATGCTATGTTTAGACATGTATGAATCTCTATGTTAGAGCCCTTTGCTCTAACACCTGAGATCTCATATCTTTGAGCCCTTATAACTCTTTTTGGGAAAAATATTTTCAATAGTTTTTCTTAGATGGTAATGTTATGAGTGCAACTATACTTTGTAATGTATTTTTGATGTGTTTTGTGCCACTATTAGTTTCACGAAACAGTTAACCACATGGTACATCATTCTAGCATAAATCGCGATTGCACTCAAGTTATTGCATTTACTTTCAACTTGTAATACCAGCTCAATGGGACTACAAAATAAAATTATATATAACTCTTTATTTATTTTTTAGTTCCTTTCTCTATTATCCGTGGGGATGGTCAGAAGGGGGACCCCCTAGATTAAAAACTTCTCTCCAGAGAGATGTGCATGGTGAGAATGCCTCTTCATGCCCATTAAAGTGAATACAAATAATATTTTTTTTGACCCACTCCTAGAATAGGTACTGGCTATTAATACCCCATATTCCTCAGTGCAGTTTCTGACTGTATGTAATGAGCTTTCAAATTTGCAATGCATTAAATGTAAAACATGAATGGCAAGGTATTACTATATTACAAGCCAGAAGGTTGACCTCTAAAAAAAAATTCATCGAAGCTTCATTGTCTGATAACAAACACAGCCATTAAAAAATTCTTATGATGGAGCTGTAAAATTCTTCACAATATACTTCAGAAATTATGCTCTTTTAATAAAACATACATTTACTAATTTTCTTGCAAAAAAAAGGCCTTAGAATTTTTCAGTATAGCCACTGTTTTTAGTGAGATAAGGGAGCTACCATTATAAAAATGTCTACTGTCATCTGATTTTGCCACAAAAGTCCTCCATTGAGCATAGGTAAGAAACAGGCTGTAATTAGTGCATGTATCTCCTAGTAACCACTTCAAAGCAGTAATCAGGAGGTATATCACCACTAATCAGAGTGACCATCCTCCTTAAATGATGCCACGGACAGTCACAATCTAGCTTTAAAAAACACACTGGGATGTGTTTTAGACTTGGCTCAGGGGTTATGGAAATCGGAGTTTCTGTGACAGCACAGACAGTGCAAAGGACATTGTGTATTTAGGTTTTGTGCTGCCCTAGGCATTTATGACATGAAAGCATAGGGCAGTAAAGCATTAGTGACATACTCTTCTGCTCCACTGAAAAAAAAATTGAAAAGGGGAAGTTTTCACTGTTATAGTCATGTTTTTTATTTTTAAAGATACAACAGCAAGTAAAAGATAAGGTAAAAAAAAAAAAGTAAAACAACCCTCTACCTTTACTTGTCTAAGCTAGTAAGAGGTGAAAAGTCTGAGAGGCCTGGGCAGTAGGGAAGTTTCTGCAATTTTTTTTTTATTCATATTTAGGAAAGTGCACTGTGTGTTTTAAAAAGTGTCCTACATTAAAAATATAATTTCTAGTGTAGCGTTCAAGATCTCCTAGTTCCCTGATATTCATAAAAACTAAAATAACAAGGCTAAATTATACTCTCATATAGAAATCAAAATAAAAAATATTGCAATATATATACTATAGACTATTCATGATGGGTTGCAATAAGTAGTAAAAATAATGCATACACATGTATTACTTAAGCCAATACATTTGCAAATGCTATATAATAAGTGAGGGATGACCCAACATCTTTGTGCCAGGTGCCTGGCTGGTGTCTGGCACAAAGACTTGCCAGTGGGGCAGAGTAGGGTTGGAGTGGTGTAGGAAGCTGGTACATTGGCTGTTTGAGTAGTCAGCACTGGCTGAGATACAGTCCAGGGTGCAGCTCACTTGGATTTGGTAACACCTACCCCTCCTCCCAGTGTGCTGCTTCCAGATAAGTTCTCTACAAGACCCCGGGTAAGAACTAGAGCTGCAGGTCCTACTTGAGGGAGAGAGCAGACTGACACTTGAGGAAGGCATTTGCATATAGAGCTGGTTGCAGAGTTACAGTATGTGGTCCACTGCAGACTCCAAACAAGTTCTACTGTGCTCTGCTGTTGCCTTCCAGGGTATGAACTGCAGCTGCATAGGAACTGCAGCAGCGGGTCCTACCTTGAGGGAGGGTGCAGAGGTAGATGGACTCTGAACATGTAGGGCTCAGGAGGACTGGGGCACTAATAAAGGGACAGACAAACGCTTGATGTGACTGCTGCCGTGCCTCCCAGCAACCCCGACTCATGGTTTTCCCCTACGGTTGCTTAATTCAAGCCCCCTGCTCTGCTGCTCCACACAGAGTCTGCAGAAAGTGCCGCCCCCCCCAATCTGCCATTCTAGGCACGTGCCTTTTCAGCCTACACCATAATACGCCCCCGGGCATAATGTCAACCTTTATGGATTGCATCCAAGAAAAAAAAAATTTTGCTTACTCATTGGCACAAAACTCCAGGATTAAAAACTTTGCTAAAGAATGTGAAAAGAGACCTGGTGAATATTGGGAGCGCATTCTTTGCTCAGAGGAGACCAAGATAAATTTGTTCAGCTCAGACGGGGTCCAGCATGTTTGTTATGAACCTGGCCAGGATGTGGAGGGAGTGGGATGATATGGGGCTGCATGAGTGCAAAAAGTGTTTGGTGAGATGACATTAATAGAATATACCAAAATACTGGCTGACAAGATGACTCACAGTCTCCGGAACCTTGGAAAAAGTGGAACATTCCAGCATGATAACAATACATAGGCTTTCTTTAGCATGTCCCATAAACGTATATGGAGAGAGGGAGGATCAAAGTCCTGAAATTTTGCTCACACGCTAACTTTTTACTTTCAACTTGTAATAAGCTTGCTAATCTGGCTGCGCTAATATTTTACTTTGAGCTCAGTTAGTGCTTGAGGGGAAAAAAATAGCTTGTCACTGGCCTAAAGAGTATATATTAAAAAAAAAAAAGCCAAGGGAACTTCTGGGCAGCGGATGAGTTCAAAAGCATATTTCTTAGCTCTGGATGAGGTGCATCTAAACTATGAGATACTTATCTCCTGGATGCCCATCCAAACAAATATAACACAAGACCTGCACTGGTGGAACCTCAAGAACAAATTGGTACCAGTATTGTTTTAAGAACTTGTCTTTATCAAGGTTTTGTGAGCTTGACAGAGGACTTTCCCTCTTAGCACTGATGATGCTGCAAACTAAACCCCCCCCCCCATGAGAACTGTGGTGTGAAATTATTGGAGTGCTATTAAGCACAGTAACTTAAAGAAATGATAAACATGTAACATTCTACAAAAATATAGTAAATATATTAAGCAAGTGGTGAAATTGAATTTAATCGTCGGAACTTTTACACTCTGATAAAAAGTTATGTAGCAAAATTGAAAATCATTGTTAATTTGCTGGAGGATTACTCTTTGTGCATTATGGGGCATTTATCTGTTAAGTTGGGCATCATCTACAACCCTACATCAAAGGATCCTTGCTGGCTTGCGTAGTTACACTGAGCATGCAAGGGTAGTGATACAGAGGAGCTGAAGGAGGTGATAATCAGATTAGAACGTCCAGAAGCTAAGGGACAGATTGCAACTTTAGACATACCAGAGACCTACAGTTACAGATAGCTAGAAATAGGATCCAGGAGTGGCCCTACATACCAAGTAGAATTTGTTGAAGTTATATATACTATCATTTTTAAATACAAATTGAGGTTTATGTGGTTTTGAATATTTTATTACTGCCATGCTCATTGTTGACAAAACTATTTATTGAACCCCCTTAAGGACCCGACATTTCAGACTAAAACTTCCTCAAAAGATCAGAGCATTTTTAGCATTTTTGTTATCATTTCATTAGAATAGAAATAGAGCCTTGTTATTTTTTTATTTACCTGTTAAAACTATGAAATAAAAATTAACTCTCCCCCCTCAAACTAGTGACCGCCACCTTAGATACTGGCAGCTGTCTGCCAGTAACAAATTTTCTTATACATTTATCTTGTATTTGCTTTAAAAAACAAGAACAAATGTTTCCCTCCCCCCTCCAGCGTTGGGCCGACCACCTGCCTCCCTCCTGACCCTCCTACACCACCAACGATTGGCACCACTGCTACCTGATGTAGAGAGTGACATAGAGTGGGGCAAGCAGAAATAGCGCAATATCACCACTGTTAGTAAGATCGGGACTAAAAAAGGCCCAGGACGTACGGTGCTGGTCCTTAAGGGCTAAGCGATTATTGCCGTAGTCTGGTACTTAAAGGGACAGCAAACCCAAAAAATATCTTTCATTATTTAGATAGAGAATAGAATTTTTAAAAAGTTTCCAACTTAATTCTATTATCAAATTTGTTTCATTCTCATGTTATACTTTGTTGAAGGGATACCTAGGTAGGTAACATGCACATGGCTTAAGCACTACATGACAGGAAATAGTGCTGCCATCTAGTGCTCCTGCTAATGTATAACATTGTTGCAAAACTGCTGCCATATAGTGTTGTGGACACGTGCACACTCATGAGCTTACATTCCAGCTTTTCAACAAAGAACAACAAGAAAACAAAGCAAATTTGATAACAGAAGTAAGTTGGAAAGTTGTTTAAAATTGTATGCTCTATCTACTTTATGTCCCTTTAAGGGGTTTAACCTCAACAACAAAAAAAGTATTTTTATTTTTTTTAAAGTTTCCTCGAATTTATGCATGCATGTACCTGGTGCTGATCTTATAGGAAAGACAGGCTCTGACCATTCATGTGAGACTGGCAGCTGGGTGTGTATAAAAAGTGACTACATCAGAGTTAAAAAAAGACTAAACCAGACATTTTTTTAAACTCATTTTACATTGTAAAATGGGACACAACAGTATATGACAAGCATATCAATAATTTTTAGTCTCCCATCAAACATTATAATAACAAATAAGATGCAGTGAATTATCAAATAACAAACAATATTTGCTTATTCTTCTGCAATCAACTAAGCTGCTATCACAAACTAACATTCTAACGCCTAGATTTAGAGTTCTGCGGTAGCCGTCAAAAGCAGCGTTAAGGGGTCCTAACGCTGCTTTTGGCCGCCCGCTGGTATCAGCCAGGAAAGGGTCTAACGCTCACTTTCCAGCCGCGACTTTTCCATACCGCAGATCCCCTTAGGCAAATTGCGTATCCTATCTTTTCAATGGGATCTTCCTAACGCCGGTATTTAGAGTCTTGGCTGAAGTGAGCATTAGACCCTCTACCAACAAGACTCCAGCCACAGAAAAAAGTCAGTAGTTAAGAGCTTTATGGGCTAACGCCGGTTTATAAAGCTCTTAACTACTGTGCTCTAAAGTACACTAACACCCATAAACTACCTATGTACCCCTAAACTGAGGTCCCCCCCACATCGCTGCCACTATAATAAATATTTTTAACCCCTAATCTGCCGATCGCACACCGCCGCCACCTACATTATCCCTATGAAGCCCTAATCTGCTGCCCCTAACATCGCCGCCACCTACATAATATTTATTAACCCCTAATCTGCCCCCCCAACGTCGCCGCTACCTTACCTACACTTATTAACCCCTAATCTGCCGACCGGACCTCGCCGCTACTCTAATAAATGTATTAACCCCTAAAGCTAAGTCTAACCCTAACCCTAACACCCCCTAAATTAAATATAATTTTAATCTAACGAAATAAATTAAATATTATTAACTAAAGTCTTCCTATTTAAAGCTAAATACTTACCTGTAAAATAAACCCTAATATAGCTACAATATAACGAATAATTTATATTGCAGCTATTTTAGGATTTATATTTATTTTACAGGCAACTTTGTATTTATTTAAACTAGGTACAATAGCTATTAAATAGTTATTTACTATTTAATAGCTACCTAGTTAAAATAATTACAAAATTACCTGTAAAATAAATCCTAACCTAAGTTACAATTAAACCTAAAACTACACTATCAATAAATAAATTTAATCAATTAACTACAATTACCTACAATTAAATAAACTAAACTAAATTACAAAAAAAAACCACTAAATTACAAAAAATAAAAAAGATTACAAGAATTTTAAGCTAATTACACATACTCTAAGCCCCCTAATAAAATATCAAAGCCCCCCAAAATAAAAAAATTCCCTACCCTAATCTAAATTAAAAAAGTTAACAGCTCTATTACCTTACCAGCCCTTAAAAGGGCTTTTTGCGGGGCATGCCCCAAAGAAATCAGCTCTTTTGCCTGTAAAAAAAACACAATACCACCCCCCAACATTACAACCCACCACCCACATACCCCTACTCTAACCCAAACCCCCCTTAAATAAACCTAACACTACCCTCCTGAAGATCTCCCTACCAAAAGAGGGCATCCGGAGCGGCAGAAGTCTTCATCCTATCCGGGCAGAAGAGGACATCCGGACCGGTAGACATCTTCATCCAAGCGGCATATTCATCCATCCAGAGCGGAGCCATCTTCTTCCAGCCAACGCGGATCCATCCTTCTTCAACGACGCCTACTCGTTGAATGACGATTCCTTTAAATGACGTCATCCAAGATGGCGTCCCTCGAATTCCGATTGTATGATAGGATCCTATCAGCCAATCGGAATTAAGGTAGGAAAAATCCTATCAGCCAATCGGAATTCGAGGGACGCCATCTTGGATGACGTCATTTAAAGGAACCTTCATTCAGCGAGTAGGCGTTGTGGAAGAAGGATGGATCTGCATCGGCTGGAAGAAGATGCCTCCGCTCCGTATGGATGAAGATAGAAGATGCCGCTTGGATGAAGATGTCTACCGGTCCGGATGTCCTTTTCTGCCCGGATAGGATGAAGACTTCTGCCGCTCCGGATGCCCTCTTTTGGTCCATCGGTGCCCGGCTGGGTGAACACGGCTCAAGGTAGGGAGATCTTCAGGGGGGTAATGTTAGGTTTATTTAAGGGGGGTTTGGGTTAGAGTAGGGGTATGTGGGTGGTGGGTTGTAATGTTGGGGGTGGTATTGTGGTTTTTTTTTACAGGCAAAAGAGCTGATTTCTTTGGGGCATGCCCCACAAAAATCCCTTTTAAGGGCTGGTAAGGTAATAGAGCTTTTAACTTTTTTAATTTAGATTAGGGTAGGGACATTTTTTTATTTTGGGGGGCTTTGTTATTTTATTAGGGGGCTTAGAGTACGTGTAATTAGCTTAAAATTCTTGTAATCTTTTTTTTATTTTTTGTAATTTAGTTTAGTTTATTTAATTGTAGGTAATTGTAGTTAATTGATTTAATTTATTTATTGATAGTGTAGTGTTAGGTTTAATTGCAACTTAGGTTTGGATTTATTTTACAGGTAATTTTGTAATTATTTTAACTAGGTAGCTATTAAATAGTAAATAACTATTTAATAGCTATTGTACCTAGTTTAAATAAATACAAAGTTGCCTGAAAAATAAATATAAATCCTAAAATAGCTACAATATAATTATTTGTTATATTGTAGCTATATTAGGGTTTATTTTACAGGTAAGTATTTAGCTTTAAATAGGAAGACTTTAGTTAATAATATTTAATTTATTTCATTAGATTAAAATTATATTTAATTTAGGGGGGTGTTAGGGTTAGGGTTAGACTTAGCTTTAGGGGTTAATACATTTATTAGAGTAGCGGCGAGGTCCGGTCGGCAGATTAGGGGTTAATAAGTGTAGGTAAGATAGTGCCGAGGTTGGGGGGGCAGATTAGGGGTACATAGGTATAATGTAGGTTGTGGCGGTGTACGGAGCGGCAGATTAGGGGTTAATATTATAATGCAGATGTCAGCGATAGCGGGGGTGGCAGATTAGGGGTTAATAAGTGTAAGGTTAGGGGTGTTTAGACTCAGGGTTCATGTTAGGGTGTTAGGCGCAGACTTAGAAAGTGTTTCCCCATACGAAACAATGGGGCTGCGTTAGGAGCTGAACGCTGCTTTTTTGCAGTTGTTAGGTTTTTTTTCAGCTCAAAAGGCCCCATTGTTTCCTATGGGGGAATCGTGCATGAGCACGTTTTCCAGCTAGCCGCTACCATAAGCAACGCTGGTATTGAGAGTTGAAGTTGTGATAAATATGCCTTTTTGGAGCCTAACGCAGCCCTTCAGAGAACTCTAAATACCAGCGTTGTTTAGAAGCAGCGCTAGAAAAAAAACACGCCTAGTTAACGCACCCCTTTGGCTGCAAAACTCTAAATCTAGGTGTAAATTTTTTATCCAACACTTTACTGTTTCCTGTGTTTACCCCTCCTCTACCTATAGACTAGTAGAAAAAAAGTCAGCAACTCAAAAAGATAAATGAACATTAATGAGATGGATGCTAAAGAAACTGGCAGAAAATCAAAGATAGCAGGATAAAAAAACTCTTTATCAGAATTGCTAACTGATTTGTTTATTTTAAAAGCTAAAAAGACATACGGCTAGATTTAGAGTTCTGCGGCCAAAGGGGTGCGTTAGCTACGCGTGTATTTTGTCCCCCGCACCTTTTAAATACTGCTGGTATTTAGAGTTCACAGAAGGGCTGCGTTAGGTTTCAAAAAGGGAGCGTAGAGCATAATTTACCGCCACTGCAACTCTCAATACCAGCGGTGCTTACGGACGCGGCCAGCTTCATAAACGTGCTTGTGCACGATTCCCCCATAGGAAACAATGGGGCCGTTTGAGCTGAAAAAAAACCTAACACCTGCAAAAAAGCAGCGTTCAGCTCCTAACGAAGCCCCATTGTTTCCTATGGGGAAACACTTCCTAAGTCTGCACCTAACACCCTAACATGTACCCCGAGTCTAAACACCCCTAACCTTACACTTATTAACCCCTAATCTGCTGCCCCTGCTATAGCTGACCCCTACATATTATTTTTAACCCCTAATCTGCCGCTCCGTACACCGCCGCAACCTACGTTATCCCTATGAACCCCTAATCTGCTGCCCCTAACCCCTGCCGACCCCTATATTATATTTATTACCCCCTAATCTGGCCCCCCAATGTCGCCGCTACCTACCTACAATTATTAACCCCTAATCTGCCGACCGGACCTCACCGCTACTCTAATAAATGTATTAACCCCTAAAGCTAAGTCTAACCCTAACCCTAACACCCCCCTAAGTTAAATATAATTTTTATCTAACAAAATAAAATAAATCTTATTAAATAAATTAATCCTATTTAAAGCTAAATACTTACCTGTAAAATAAACCCTAATATAGCTACAATATAAATAATAATTATATTGTAGCTATTTTAGGATTCATATTTATTTTACAGGCAACTTTGTATTTATTTTTACCAGGTACAATAGTTATTAAATAGTTAATAACTATTTAATAGCTACCTAGTTAAAATAAGTACAAAATTACCTGTAAAATAAATCCTAACCTAAGTTACAATTAAACCCGGAAGAAAGAAGATTGAAGATGCCGCTTGATAGAAGACTTCAGCCGGATGATGGACCTCTTCAGCCCCCGCTTGGATGAAGACTTCAGCCGAATGATGGACCTCTTCAGCCCCCGCTTGGATGAAGACATTGCCCGGATTGGATGAAGAATTTGGCTCGGCTGAGTGAAGACGACTCAAGGTAGGAAGATCTTCAGGGGGGTAGTGTTAGGTTTATTTAAGGGGGGTTTGGGTTAGATTAGGGGTATGTGGGTGGTGGGTTGTAATGTTGGGGGGTATTGTATGGGTTTTTTTACAGGCAAAAGAGTAGAATTCTTTGGGGCATGCCCCGCAAAAGGCGCTTTAAAGGGCTGGTAAGGTAAAAGAGCTTTACAATTTTTATTTTAGAATAGGGTAGGGCATTTTTTATTTTGGGGGGCTTTGTTATTTTATTAGGGGGCTTAGAGTAGGAGTAATTAGCTTAAAATTGTTGTAATATTTTTTATAATGTTTGTAAATTATTTTTTTATTTTTTGTAACTTAGTTATTTTTTTATTTTTTGTACTTTAGTTAGTGTATTTATTTGTGGGTATTTGTATTTAATTTATTTAATGATAGTGTAGTGTTAGGTTTAATTGTAATTTAGGTTAGGATTTATTTTACTGGTAATTTTGTATTTCTTTTAGCTAGGTAGTTATTAAATAGTTAATAACTATTTAATAGCTATTGTACCTAGTTAAAATAAATACAAAGTTGCCTATAAAATAAATATTAATCCTAAAATAGCTACGATATAATTATTATTTATATTGTAGCTATATTAGGGTTTATTTTACAGGTAAGCATTTAGCTTTAAATAGGATTAATTTATTTAATAAGATTTATTTTATTTTGTTAGATAAAAATTATATTTAACTTAGGGGGTTGTTAGGGTTAGGGTTAGACTTAGCTTTAGGGGTTAATACATTTATTATAGTAGCAGTGAGGTCCGGTCGGCAGATTAGGGGTTAATAAGTGTAGGTAGGTAGCGGCGACATTGGGGGGGGGCAGATTAGGGGTTAATAAATATTATGTAGGTGTCGGGGGTGTTAGGGGCAGCAGATTAGGGGTACATAGGGATAATGTAGGTGGTGGCAGTGTGCGGTCGGCAGATTAGGGGTTAAAAAAATGTAATAGAGTGGCAGCGATGTGGGGGGGCCTCGGTTTAGGGGTACATAGGTAGTTTATGGTTGTTAGTGTACTTTAGAGCACAGTAGTTAAGAGCTTTATGAACCGGCGTTAGCCCAGAAAGTTCTTAACTCCTGGCTTTTCTCTGCGGCTGGAGTCTTGTCGTTAGATTTCTAACGCTCACTTCAGCCAAGACTCTAAATACCGGCATTAGAAAGATCCCATTTAAAAGATAGGATACATAATTGGCGTAGGGGGATCTGCGGTATGGAAAAGTCGCGGCTGGGAAGTGAGCGTTAGACCCTTTCCTGACTGACTCTAAATACCAGTGGGCGGTAAAAACCAGCGTTAGGACCCCCTAACGCTGGTTTTGACGGCTAACGCAGAACTCTAAATCTAGGCATAAAAGAGCAAAGAAAATGTACAATACTATGTAAAAAGACGTAAAAATTGTAATATTTCTGAATCTATTTTACCCAATCCTAAAGAGCAGGTTAGTGAACACTCAAATTGTATAGACCACGGGCGCAATTACATATGCGGCGCAGACTTCATTGTAGCATCTGAAACCCGTGACGCCCGTAGTTTCACCTCGCACATCGGGGAATCACATATCCGGCCCGGCAGTTTATAAAGTGCTGTAAGTCGAATAAACTAGCGATGTCCAGACATGTGCATAAATACAAATTTCTGGAGTCGCCAGTGACTTACGTTAAAAACTGCCGGCGCCTAAGAAAATAAAAAAAAATGTTAGGTCTCCCATAAAAATCCACGTAAAAATCCTTATATCCACAATCCCCCCACATCGCAACTAATAATAAAAGTATTAACCCCTAAACCGACAACCCCCACAACACAATATGCCTAATTAAACTATTATCCGCCATTCACCCACATTTCGATCTCCCTAATATATGTATTAACCCCTAACCCGCCATTCACCCACATTGCAATTAACCTAATAAATCTATTAACCCCTAAATCGCCATTAACCCACATCACAATAAACCAAATTAATCTATTAACCCCTTAACCGCCAAACCTCCACAACGCAATTAACCTATTTAAGTTACTAAACCCCCTAACCTAACACCCCCTAAATTAACCCCAATTACCTAAATTAAAATATACTAAGTTACAATTAAAAACCTCTTATTAATTTAAAAATAAAAAAAAAATCTAGCTTTGTAGAAAATACTAAACCAAATTAGCAAAAAAATAAAAAATTAAACCTAATCCCTATGAAAATAAAAAAGCCCCCCCAAAATAAAAACACCCCCTAATCTAATACTAAACTACCAAAAGCCCTTAAAAGGGCTTTTTGTAGGGCATTGCAATAAGTTACACAGCTCTTTTGCATAAAAAAAATCTATGTCCCACCCTAACAGTAAACCCCCCACCCACCAAACCCCTCAAAATTAACCCCAATTACCTAATTTAAAAAATACTAAGTTACAATAAAAAACCTAACATTAGTTTAAAAATAATTAAAAACATTTTTTAAATGAATCTAAAATTACAAAAAATAAAAAAAGTCGAACTTTACAGAAAATAATAAACTAAATTATCACAAATAAAAAAAATCCCTATGAAAATAAAAAAGACCCCCACAATAAAAACAACCCCTAATCTAATACTAAACTACCAATAGTCCTTAAAATGGCTTTTTGTAGGGCATTGCAATAAAAAAAAATCCTAACTCTAACCCCATATTTAAACGCGTACCTTGAATTCAATCCTCAGTGTGCAGCGGAGATCGTTGGAAGAGGATCTCCACGCTTGATGGCTCCGCGGTCGCCGGTCTTCTGTTCCTCGCTCATCTCCGCGTCGGCTTGTTCCTGGATGAAGATATAAGACATCGCCGTAATGGAAGAAGATATCGCTGCTTGGAAGAAGACTTTCTCCGCCGGACTTCAGGAACGATGAGTACCTATTTGGTGATTTTTTTTTTTTTTTTCAGAATATGGATTTTGGGCACTGTAAAAGAGCCGAATGCCCTTTTAAGGGCAGTAAAGAAGCAATGCCCATACAAATGCCCCCTTAGGGGCAATGGGTAGCTTAGGTTTTTTAGTGTTTGTTTTTGTTGTTGGGGGGGTTGGTGGGTGGGGTGGTTTACAGTTAATGCAAAAGAGCTGTTTAATTTAGGATTATACCCTACAAATAGCCCTTTTAAGGGCTATTGGTAGTTTAGTATTAGATAAGGGGGTGTTTTTATTTTGGGGGGCTTTTTTTATTTTCATAGGGATTAGGCTTAATTTTTTTATTTTTGATGATTTGATTTATTATTTTCTGTCATGTTAGACTTTTATTTTTTTGTAATTTTAGATAAATTTAAACTTAGTTTTTTATTTTTAAAGTAATGTTAGGGTTTTTAATTGTAACTTAGTATTTTTTAATTTAGGTAACTGGGGTTAATTTAGAGGGTGTTAGGTTAGGGGGCTTAGTAATTTAAATAGGTTAATTGCATTGTGGGGTGTTTAGTAGTTAATAGCTTAATTAGGTTAAGTGCGTTGTGGGGTTTGGCGTTTTAGGGGTTAATAGATTTATTAGGTTAATTGCAATGTGGGTTAATGGCAGATTAGGGGTTAACAGATTTATTAGGTTTATTGCGATGTGGGTGATTGGCGGATTAGGGGTTAATACATTTGTTAGGTTTATTGTTATATGGGTTAATGGTGGATTAGGGGTTAATATACTTTATTAGTTATTGCGGTGGGGGTTGGCGGTTGACAGGTAGATAGATACTGTGCATGCGTTAGGTGTTAGTTAATATCTTCAGGCATTTACGGGACTCACATTTTCAGTGCAAGGCTTGCTGCCCCTGCCTATGTGTGGCGAGGTGAAAATGGATTCAAATTTCTCCATTTTGGGTGCGTAAGTCCTTGCGCTGAATATGTGATACCGATTTGCGACGCAGTTCTATGTTAGCTTATGGGAGTAAAAATTGCGGCGTTGTATATGTGATACCTTAAACAGTGTAGAAACCGGCGTCGCCCACATATGTAATCTTGCCCACATCTGCATCCATTCTAGGGGTAAAAAGAAAAATGTTCCTAGATGGAGGCCATATTTTTAAGAAAGTATATTACAAATATTAGATGACTGACTATCTATAACATGTGGGTCTCCTAGGTACTTGTATGCTACAATAATTGAAGACAGGGAATTTGCCAAGTAAATAATATGATAAACATTAGAATAAGCTTAAGACAAAACTAAAATAAATACTGTGTTTGACACCATTGAATGCTTGAAATAAATAAATATTTTTTGTATTCAAATAACAACCTAAGAAACACACCTATGAACAGTTTTGACGTAGACAACAAAACAAAACTTCACACCAAAAAAATCTTGACCACTACACGAATAAAAACCTTTAACTGGGTGGAAGAAGCCTTCTGAACTACTAAAAGGGAAGGGAGGAAAACTGCTCTGGAGTTTAAAAGCTGGATGGCTTGCTTGACATTTACTGTTTAAAGTGTTGAAGCTTGTCTGGAACATGTTCTGTGCATTTTATGTTGCATAATATATGAAAGAAGAATGCAGGGTATCAACTCATGCTGGTTTTCTGCTCCTGATATGCTTTTTTGGGTATCACAAAGATTATTATGCAAATGATAACGTCATTATCCCATTGGAAATCTATCAACCATGAAAATGTATCCATACGAGCATGGACAGTCTCGATAATCACAAACCACCCAACCACAAGTTATCAACTAAATATTGCCAACAACAACAGACACATTTATTTTAACAGACAAAGGCACTTGATAAATGCTCAAAACACACAGATTGACCAATAACACCCTTTGGGTAAATGATAATGATATTATCCATCGATCTGCTCATGTTCGATAAAATGGCCCCACCCTGGGGGGGCGGAGCCAACTGTGGATCAGAGAAGACACATTTACACAGAGTTCTGCAAAAAATATATATAAAAACATTGTCTAAGACCTTCAAAATACTACTAAGTAAAGTAAAAAGCCTTGATATATTATCAGGACTACATCAAGCTACTCCGGTGCCAACTATCTAAGATATAAAGTGTATTGGGAGTGACTGGCACAGAAACGCCTGCTAGGGCACCAGGAAGAACTGCGGCTGCGGCCTGCTACTGAAGAGAGAGCTTTGATGAACAGCTACTGAGGCCTCAGGCACAGTATTCCTAAGCGGCACCCAATGCATCTCTGTGCACAGGGGAAACGATAAGTGGAGTTCCAAAAGTGGTTACACAGGGTCTGCCGTGGCCTATACTAGACATGGAGGAACCCGGCTCTACTAACCCTTTTCCAGGACTATGATAAGTGGCTGATGGGTAGACTAGGTCGTCTTTTAATAGCTATTGATCCCCAGTATGCAGAGATGATGGAAGCTAATCCATTTGGGATACAGCCTGCAGACCACGAATCAGGACCTTATGCAGACCCAGACTGAGGCCTGCTTAGAGACCATGCCGGGCTTTGAAAGACGCAGATGTCCATCACCTGACTCCGCCATGGAGGATTAAGCTGATCCCTACGAGAGGGGGTTGTTAGGTCCAGGACACAAAGAGCGGAAACCTTCAACACTTGATACCGCGGAAACACCTGTGAGGTTTGGAGTCAGGGTCATAGATGCTGCTGTGAGTTCGGCTGGAACTAAGAAGCGGCTAGCGGGTTTGGGAACCCTTCTGGCTCAGGCTGCTATGATCTGGAACCCTGGGGGATTTCCCCCTGCTGGAACGCTTTTTTCTGCAAGTAAGGGTTTAATAACGGAGACCGCTACGCTGCATACAGATTGCTGGATTTTGGAAGCTGTAATGCATGCGATTCCTGTTGGTTGCTTTCCCAGGGCTGGACTCTCTCTATGTCACCAGACTTATCACAGTGTACCTTTGCAGTCTGTGGAGTGGGGTAATCACAATTCCCATTAACTGTGTAGCTGACAGTAGCTCTTTCAATCCCCCCTAATCCCGCAGGAACCCTATGTCTGCTATGATGCTTTGAGACTGATTGTGGCCCAGCCATTACTGCAAAAAGATTACTAGGAACGATTCACTCATTAGATATAGACTACTTCTCTAGCAGAATTATTGGGGCTTGCATTCCTTTTGAAATACTTAGCACAGTCTTGTATAACTATTGTTTCTTCATGGTAGAATGTTTGTTTCAGTTTATTCTCACTTTCAGGATGGGGTTACGAGGCACCGATATTCGCCCAGCAAGGAGAGTTTTTATGGGTTTTACACTACTCAGATATGAACTTTCTGAAGAAGAGACTATGACTATGTATATAATTTCTTTAACATGTTAAAGTGTCTATTACTCTGTTCTACATTTTCAGTATATTGCAGGGCCCAGGATAGTCTACAGTAAGATTGTAATATTTTTCATTCCTAAGCAATACCGTATAAGCTCCTAATTGTATTTTCTAGTACTGTATATGGCATAGCTGTCTGTGTGTCTTTTACTTTTCCTTCTCTTATGGGAAGCTACCTGTGGCTGTATGAATGGGCTATTTCTCTCTCATGTGGGATGATGTATGAATGCATTTTTGCCGGCTAAATGTGCGAGCTAAGATGAGTATTATTGGCTTCAGTGTTTGACCTCTCCCATGCTGCTTGATACTGACAATTCAGGAGTGTATAATAATCCATCTATATGCTATGTGTGAGTTAATCCGGTTAATTATATTGTATTAATGGATGGATAATAAGCCCAGCATACTTGGAGTCTCTATTGTGTTCATTTTGAGAATTTCTAACTTCTCGATCCACCCACCCCCCTATTTTTGTGGGGTAAAGGATAATTAGCTTATCCTCCATACTCTCATATGGCAGAGTTAAGTAGTCTCTGTCCTGACCGTAGAGCCTTTGTTTTCGTTTGTCTCGGTGTAAGTGTAACAAAGACTCTCCGGATCTTACTACTGAAAGGTTCAGCATGACCATTCTACTGTGTTTCATTATCTGCAGTTTGTTCACCTCGTTAGACCTGATAGAACTGTTAGCTTACTTAGGCCTAGATTTGGAGTTTGGCGGTAGCCGTGAAAACCAGCGTTAGAGGCTCCTAACGCTGGTTTTAGGCTACCTCCGGTATTTGGAGTCACTCAAAAAAGGGTCTAACGCTCACTTTTCAGCCGCAACTTTTCCATACCGCAGATCCCCTTACGTCATTTGCGTATCCTATCTTTTCAATGGGATCTTTCTAACTCCGGTATTTAGAGTCATGTCTGAAGTGAACGTTAGAAATCTAAAGACAAAACTCCAGCCGCAGAAAAAAGTCAGTAGTTAAGAGCTTTCTGGGCTAACGCCGGTTTATAAAGCTCTTAACTACTGTGCTCTAAAGTACACTAACACACATAAACTACCTATGTACCCCTAAACCGAGGCCCCCCCACATCGCCGACACTTGATTAAATTTTTTTAACCCCTAATCTGCCGACCACCACCTACGTTATACTTATGTACCCCTAATCTGCTGCCCCAACACCGCCGACCCCTGTATTATATTTATTAACCCCTAACCTGCCCTCCACAACGTCGCCGCCAGCTACTTACAATAATTAACCCCTAATCTGCCGACCGCAAAGAGCCGCCACCTACATTATAGCTACGTACCCCTAATCTGCTGCCCCTAACACCGCCGACCCCTGTATTATATTTATTAACCCCTAATCAGCCCCCCTCAACGTTGCCTCCACCTGCCTACACTTATTAACCCCTAATCCGCCTCACTAACCCTATAATAAATAGTATCAACCCCTAATCTGCCCTCCCTAACATCGCCGACACCTAACTTCAATTATTAACCCCTAATCTGCCGACTGGAGCTCACCGCTATTCTAATAAATGTATTAACCCCTAAAGCTAAGTCTAAACCTAACACTAACACCCCCCTAAATTAAATATAATTTTAATCTAACGAAATTAATTAACTCTTCTTAAATAAATTATTCCTATTTAAAGCTAAATACTTAACTGTAAAATAAATCCTAATATAGCTACAATATAAATTATATTTATATTATAGCTATTTTAGAATTAATATTTATTTTACAGGTAACTTTGTATTTATTATAACCAGGTACAATAGCTATTAAATAGTTAAGAACTATTTAATAGCTAAAATAGTTAAAATAATTACAAATTTACCTGTAAAATAAATCCTAACCTAAGTTACAATTAAACCTAACACTACACTATCAATAAATAAATTAAATACAATTCCTACAAATAAATACAATGAAATAAACTAACTAAAGTACAAAAAATAAAAAAGAACTAAGTTACAAAAAATAAAAAAATATGTACAAACATTAGAAATATACTACAACAATTTTAAACTAATTACACCTACTCTAAGCCCCCTAATAAAATAACAAAGCCCCCCAAAATAAAACAATGCCCTACCCTATTCTAAATTACTAAAGTTCAAAGCTCTTTTACCTTACCAGCCCTGAACAGGGCCCTTTGCGGGGCATGCCCCAAGAAGTTCAGCTCTTTTGCCTGTAAAAAAAAACATACAATACCCCCCCCCCCAACATTACAACCCACCACCCACATACCCCTAATCTAACCCAAACCCCCCTTAAATAAACCTAACACTAAGCCCCTGAAGATCTCCCTACCTTGAGTCGTCTTCACCCAGCCGAGCCAAATTCTTCATCCAAGCGGAGCAAGAAGAGGTCCTCCATCCGGTAGAAGTCTTCATCCAAGCGGGGCAGAAGAGGTCTTCCATCCGATTGAAGTCTTCATCCAAGCGGAATCTTCTATCGTCATCCATCCGGAGCGGAGCGGCAGCATCCTGAAGACCTCCGACGCGGAACATCCATCCTGGCCGACGACTGAACGACGAATGACGGTTCCTTTAAATGACGTCATCCAAGATGGCGTCCCTCAAATTCCAATTGGCTGATAGGATTCTATCAGCCAATCGGAATTAAGGTAGGAATATTCTGATTGGCTGATGGAATCAGCCAATCAGAATCAAGTTCAATCCGATTGGCTGATCCAATCAGCCAATCAGATTGAGCTCGCATTCTATTGGCTGTTCCGATTGAACTTGATTCTGATTGGCTATTAGGGGGCTTAGAGTAGGTGTAATTAGTTTAAAATTGTTGTAATATATTTCTAATGTAACTTAGATCTTTTTTATTTTTTGTACTTTAGTTTATTTCATTGTATTTATTTGTAGGAATTGTATTTAATTTATTTATTGATAGTGTAGTGTTAGGTTTAATTGTAACTTTACAATTTTACAGGTAAATTTGTAATTATTTTAACTATTTTAGCTATTAAATAGTTCTTAACTATTTAATAGCTATTGTACCTGGATAAAAAAAATACAAAGTTACCTGTAAAATGAATATTAATCCTAAAATAGCTATAATATAAATATAATTTATATTGTAGCTATATTAGGATTTATTTTACAGGTAAGTATTAGCTTTAAATAGGAATAATTTATTTAAGAAGAGTTAATTAATTTCGTTAGATTAAAATTATATTTAATTTAGGGGGGTGTTAGTGTTAGGGTTAGACTTAGCTTTAGGGGTTAATACATTTATTAGAATAGCGGTGAGCTCCAGTCAGCAGATTAGGGGCTAATAATTGAAGTTAGGTGTCGGCGATGTTAGGGAGGGCAGATTAGGGGTTAATACTATTTATTATAGGGTTAGTGAGGCGGATTAGGGGTTAATAACTTTATAATAATAGCGGTGCGGTCCGCTCGGCAGGGTTAATAAATGTAGGCAGGTGGAGGAGACGTTGTGGGGGGCAGATTAGGGGTTAATAAATATAATATAGGGGTCGGCGTGTTAGGGGCAGCAGATTAGGGGTACATAGGGATAATGTAAGTAGCGACGGTTTACGGAGCAGCAGATTAGGGGTTAATAATAATATACAGGGGTCAGCGATAGCGGGGGCAGCAGAATAGGGGTTAATAAGTGTAAGGTTAGGGGTGTTTAGACTCGGGGTACATGTTAGAGTGTTAGGTGCAGACGTAGGAAGTGTTTCCCCATAGCAAACAATGGGGCTGCGTTAGGAGCTGAACGTGGCTTTTTTGCAGGTGTTAGGTTTTTTTTCAGCTCAAACAGCCCCATTGTTTCCTATGGGGGAATCGTGCACGAGCACGTTTTTGAGGCTGGCCGCGTCCGTAAGCAACTCTGGTATAAAGAGCTGAAGTTGCGTTAAATATGCTCTACGCTCCTTTTTTGGAGCCTAACGCAGCCATTCTGTGGACTCTCAATACCAGAGTTATTTTAAAGGTGCGGCCAGAAAAAAGCCAGAGTTAGATACGCGGGTCCTTACCGACAAAACTCTAAATCTAGCCGATATATTGTTAATGCATGTGCTTGGATTTGTGATATGGTGATTGAGGTTCAAGGATTGTAAATGCGGTCAATAGACTTGTTTTCTCAGGTACTTCTGGGATTTAGATCCTGTTGATAGGCCTAGTTGATTTAGATAGCTAGGCGGCAACTGGTAAGATATGGATGTCGTAGATGGCACTTCCACTTCTTAACTGTAAGTTTTTTCACCGGATCCATCTAGAGTATAGCCTCAGATTAAACTAATAACTACTAGCTGTAGTATATTCTATAGTGACTAGCATCTAGGTAGATATAATTATTTAATTGCCCCAGGGGACCTCTGAGTCATGTATTGCTGATTACCTCCTATAACAAACTAGCTTATCAATCCTTTGGACCTGTGACCTCTATTTTTAGTTTGTCTGATCCTGTGTTAAGCATAACTATCTAAACAGCCTTATTCCTATACATATTGAGACTCAGAGTTTTTGGTTGTAAATCTTGCATTTTAAATCTTGCATTTTCCTTTTCGCTGACACAGTGGTGACTATTTTTTATAGTTCATGTTGGTATGCTGATTGTTATTACCTCTTACAAGTATACAACCTTTCTAATTTATACTCAAGGATGAGGACTCTCTGGAGTCTCATGACATGTCTTCAGATAAGCCCCAGCTACCAGATCCCATGAGTGGATCTCTATTATATAGAAGACACTAGCGACCTTAATCATTAAAATAGAGGCATTGATGAAGGCCGGGTAATATTATACTTTGATTAATACTTTGTCTGTTATAGTGTTGTTTGTGACTGTAGACCTTCAGTGTTGCTCTTGGGATGTTACCCTCCATTCTGTGACTGTTGTACCTGTTTTTTTTTTTTGCCTCAATAAAAATATATAAAAAAAAAAAAATGGCACCGCCCTGCCCATGTCAACACTGGCAATGGCTGTTTTTGATGTTGGTCAAATCATGCCAAATTAAAAATTATATTGAACGTTTCATCTCCATCAATTAAATGTAAGAACATGAAGAAACATATCGAAAAGATATACAGAGTGAGAGGAAACTTAACGCAGGAGGACATGCTGGACCAGCAGAATGAGGATGAGTTTCCTTGTCAGTTGTTGAGAGCAGCTGGGCAGTATGGAAAGCAGCTATATTTTTTCTGTGTATTGATTTGGTTTTCAGTGATCAATAGCTATTATCATTTGTTAATAGTGCCGCTGTGGGAAATGGAGAACGAATATCTAGGAGTTATCACACAGTGTTTTTGCATATTATCACAGATAAACCTTGTGGAGTAGATGACTAAAAAGTGACATCTAAGTTAAAAAATATAAATAAGCCAACCTGAAAACATCAACTTCCAAACAGATTAACAAAATAAATAAATACACAAATAAGGGGTAGGGTAGCAGAAAACTATATTTGTAGCTATTTATGTGAATATTTTGCATAAGAAATTATAAAAAAAATAATAATAATAATAACAAACTATCTGCACAGCTAAAACCCCCAATAAGTATCAAAGCTTTACATATAGTAAAAATAGTCTTTGTTACAGATAATACCAATATAACAGTAACATGCAATTATAAAGGTCCTACATTAAATATATTTTAAATATTCCATATTTATATTTCCCCAAAAAATGAAAGATTATTTTTCTTCTGGAATACCACATCGATATGCTCAAACTTTTCTGTATAAGCTGATTACTTTTTCAGACAATATCCGCTCATACAGTTTCATAAGGCAACTGATCTCCATTCACACAACTTCTATAATCCAATGGTGTAGACAGATACAAGTCCTTTCTTTTGTATAATTCAGTCAGATGGCTGCTCCACTACAATAGCGACTAATAATATGCAGAGCCAATGTCCACAGCCAGTCAGCTCCTAGAAAGGGAAAATCTCAATGCCTTGCTCTGCTTCAACTATTAACAGGTTGCTTCAATGTATCTTGGCTTTAGTCCTTATCATGAAACTTACAAAGTGTCACTTTTTAAATGCCAAAACATTTTAACCAACTACAGATGTTGCCAGAAGTATTGGTACTCGTGCATTTGAAAGCTTTGGTACCCTTGCATTTTAAGAGAGAAGCACAATAAAGCTTTAGTAGCGTTTGCCAAAATGCACGTTGACAAGCCAAAGTCCTTCTGGGAGAATATCCTTTGGACAGACAAAACAAAAGTAGAGCTTTTCGGAAAATCACAACTCTTCCATGTTTACAGAAGGAAAAGAGGTTTCAAAGAAAATAACACCATCCTTACTGTAAAACATGGCGGAGGCTCAGTGATCTTTTATGGTCACCTTGCTGCCTCTGGCACTGGGTGCCTAGGATCTCTACAGAGTAGAATTAAATCAGAAGACTATAAAGGCATTCTGGAGAGAAATGTACTGCCCAGTGTGAGAAAGCTGTGTCGGTCACAGGTCATGGGCCCTTCAGAAGAATAATGACCCAAAACATTCTATAAAAAGCACTCAATAGTGGAGGAGCAGAAAACATTGGACCATTCTGAAGTGGCCTCTATGGGGCTGATTTATCAATGTACGGACGGACATGATCCGCTGCCGCCCCACATCGATAAATCCTGACAGCATACGCTGTCAGCATTTATCATTGCACAAGCATTTCTAGTTAAATGCTTGTGCAATGCCGCCCCCTGCACATTCGCGGACAATCGGCCGTTAGCATGGGGTGTCAATCATCCCAATTGTATCGGGATGATTGCTGTCCACCAACCTTAGAGGTGGCGGACGAGTTGAGGAGCTGTGGTCTTATGATGGCTGTTTCTTAACTCCTGATTCCGGCGAGCCTGAAGGCTCGCACGGAATAAGTAGCTTGACTGCTTGATAAATCGGCCCCTGTGAGTCCAAATCTGAATCGCATCAAACATCTGTGGAAAGAGCTGAAGCTTGCAGCTGGGAAAAGGCACTCATCAAACCTGAGAGAACTGTAGCAGTTTACTCAAGAAGAGTGGGCCGAAATTTCAGTAAAAAAGTATAAAAATCTTATTCAGAGCTATAGAAAGCACTTGACTGCTGTTATTGTCTCCAAAGAGTGTTCTACAAAATATTAGGCTTAGAGTACCAATGTTTTTGTCTATGCCATACTCATTTTAACTGAAATTAAAAATGAACAAAAAAAAAAAAGTGTTATAGCTAATATTCTTAAAATGCAGAAGATTTACATGAAAATCTTTCCACAAGTAATACAAATAAAAAGCTACAATGAAATAAACAAATTCTGACATCCCTTCTCAGTACCTGGGTTAAATTCTGAAATGACATTTGCTACTCGGCTGTGATAACCATATTATTTTATTATTTTACCATATTATTTATTTTAGCAAAATTTTAGACAGTTTTAGAACAAATAAACTCATTCTTTATTGCAGTGTATAATAATTAAAACAAACTCATTACACTGAAAAGTGAAAATATGTAACTGTAATTAAGTATGTACATTCTATTATATTAGAAGTAGTGGGCAACCAAGCATGGGATTTGATATTTGTGCAAACTGTTTTTAAAAAGGACATGGAACCCCAAATTTTTATTTCATGTTTTAAATAGATATATAATGCAATTTCCTATGCCTAAGAAGTCTGCAGAAGGTGCAAATATAACTAATTTGTGTATATAAGTGAAAATCGTTTTTATTATAAAAATTAATTTTAAGTGAAACTTAAGTTTCAATTGTATGTCCTCCTTTAAATGGTTATGTGAATAATGTGTGCAGTATACTGCACTTACGCCTAGATTTAGAGTTTTGTCGGTAACGACCTGCGTAGCTAACGCTGGCTTTTTTCTGGCCACACCTTTTAAATACCTCTGGTATTGAGAGTTCACAGAATGGCTGCGTTGGGCTCCAAAATGGGAGCGTACAGGCATATTTACCGCCACTGCAACTCTCGATACCAGAGTTGCTTACGGACGCGGCCAGCTTCAAAAACGTGCTCGTGCACAATTCCCCCATAGAAAACAATGGGGCTGTTTGAGCTGAAAAAAAACCTAACACCTGCAAAAAAGCTGCGTTCAGCTCCTAACGCAGCCCCATTGTTTCCTATGGGGAAACACTTCCTACGTCTGCACCTAACACTCTAACATGTACCCCGAGTCTAAACAACCCTAGCATTACACTTATTAACCCCTAATCTGCCGCCCCCGCTATCGCTGACCCCTGCATATTATTTTTAACCCCTAATCTGCCGCTCCGTACACACCCGCCACCTACATTATCCCTATGTACCCCTAATCTGCTGCCCTAACATCGCCGACCCCTATATTATATTTATTAACCCCTAATCTGCCACCCCCAACGTCGCCTCCACCTAACTACACTTATTAACCCCTAATCTACCAACCGGACCTGAGCGCTACTATAATAAATGTATTAACCCCTAATCTGCCTCACTCCCGCCTCAATAACCCTATAATAAATAGTATTAACCCCTAATCTGCCCTCCCTAACATTGCCGACACCTAACTTCAAGTATTAACCCCTAATCTGCCGACAGGAGCTCACCGCTACTCTAATAAATTTGTTAACCCCTAAAGCTAAGTCTAACTTTAACCCTAACACCCCCCTAAATTAAATATAATTTAAATCTAATAAAATAAATTAACTCTTATTAAATAAATTATTCCTATTTAAAGCTAAATACTTACCTGTAAAATAAACCCTAATATAGCTACAATATAAATTATAATTATATTATAGCTATTTTAGGATTTATATTTATTTTACAGGTAACTTTGTATTTATTTAAACCAAGTACAATAGCTATTAAATAGTTAAGAACTATTTAATAGCTAAAATAGTTAGAATAATTACAAAATTACCTGTAAAATAAATCCTAACCTAAGTTACAATTAAACCTAACACTACACTATCAATAAATTAATTAAATAAAATACCTACAATTACCTACAATTAAACCTAACACTACACTATCAATAAATTAATTAAATACAATATCTACAAATAAATACAATGAAATAAACTAACTAAAGTACAAAAAATATAAAAAAGAACTAAGTTACAAAAAATAAATTTTTTTTTACAAACATCAGAAAAATATTACAACAATTTTAAACTAATTACCCCTACTCTAAGCCCCCTAATACAATAACAAAGCCCCCCAAAATAAAAAAATGCCCTACCCTATTCTAAATTACTAAAGTTCAAAGCTCTTTTACCTTACCAGCCCTGAACAGGGCCCTTTGCGGGGCATGCCCCAAAGAATTCAGCTCTTTTGCCTGTAAAAAAAACACATACAATACCCCCCCCCCAACATTACAACCCATCACCCACATACCCCTAATCTAACCCAAACCCCCCTTAAATAAACCTAACACTAAGCCCCTGAAGATCTTCCTACCTTATCTTCACCATACCAGGTTCACCGATTCTATTGGCTGTTCCGATCAGCCAATAGAATGCGAGCTCAATCTGATTGGCTGATCGGATCAGCCAATCGGATTGAACTTGATTCTGATTGGCTGATTCCATCAGCCAATCAGAATTTTCCTACCTTAATTCCGATTGGCTGATAGAATCCTATCAGCCAATCGGAATTCGAGGGACGCCATCTTGGATGACGTCCCTTAAAGGAGCCTTCATTCGTCGGTAGTCCGTCGGGCCAGCAGGATGTTCCGCGTCGGAGGTCTGCAAGATGAACATGGATCCGGAAGAAAGAAGATTGAAGATGCCGTTGATAGAAGACTTCAGCCGGATCATGGACCTCTTCAGCTCCCGCTTGGATGAAGACTTCAGCCGGATCATGGACATCTTCAGCCCCCCGCTTGGGCTTGGATCAAGACATCGGAGGAGCTCTTCTGGATCGATCGGTGAACCTGGTATGGTGAAGATAAGGTAGGAAGATCTTTAGGGGCTTAGTGTTAGGTTTATTTAAGGGGGGTTTGGGTTAGATTAGGGGTATGTGGGTGGTGGGTTGTAATGTTGGGGGGGGTATTGTATGTGTTTTGTTTACAGGCAAAAGAGCTGAATTCTTTGGGGCATGCCCCGCAAAGGGCTTTGTTCAGGGCTGGTAAGGTAAAAGAGCTTTGAACTTTAGTAATTTAGAATAGGGTAGGGCATTTTTTTATTTTGGGGGGCTTTGTTATTTTATTAGGGGGCTTAGAGTAAGTGTAATTAGTTTAAAATTGTTGTAATATTTTTCTGATGTTTGTAAATATTTTTTTATTTTTTGTAACTTAGTTCTTTTTTATTTTTTGTACTTTAGTTAGTTTATTTCATTGTATTTATTTGTAGATATTGTATTTAATTAATTTATTGATAGTGTAGTGTTAGGTTTAATTGTAGGTAATTGTAGGTATTTTATTTAATTAATTTATTGATAGTGTAGTGTTAGGTTTAATTGTAACTTAGGTTAGGATTTATTTTACAGGTAATTTTGTAATTATTTTAACTATTTTAGCTATTAAATAGTTCTTAACTATTTAATAGCTATTGTACCTGGTTAAAATAAATACAAGTTGTCTGTAAAATAAATATTAATCCTAAAATAGCTATAATATAATTATAATTTATGTTGTAGCTATATTAGGGTTTATTTTACAGGTAAGTATTTATATTTAAATAGGAATAATTTATTTAATAAGAGTTAATTTATTTCGTTAGAATAAAATTATATTTAACTTAGGGGGGTGTTAGGGTTAGGGTTAAAATTAGCTTTAGGGGTTAATACATTTATTAGAATAGCGGTGAGCTCCAGTCGGCAGATTAGGGGTTAATAATTGAAGTTAGGTGTCGGCGATGTTAGGGAGGGCAGATTAGGGGTTAATACTATTTATTATAGGGTTAGTGAGGCGGATTAGGGGTTAATAACTTTATAATAATAGCGGTGCGGTCCGCTCGGCAGGGTTAATAAGTGTAGGCAGGTGGAGGAGACGTTGTGGGGGGCAGATTAGGGGTTAATAAATATAATAGTAGCGGTGAGCTTCGATCGGCAGATTAGGGGTTAATACTTGAAGTTAGGTGTCGGCGATGTTAGGGAGGGCAGATTAGGGGTTAATAATATTTATTATAGGGTTATTGAGGCGGGAGTGAGGCGGATTAGGGGTTAATAACTTTATTATAGTAGCCGTGCGGTCCGCTCGGCAGATTAGGGGTTAATAAGTGTAGGCAGGTGGAGGCGACGTTGAGGGGGCAGATTAGGGGTTAATAAATATAATATAGGGGTTGGCGGTGTTAGGGGCAGCAGATTAGGGGTACATAGCTATAATGTAGCTGGCGGTGGCGTGCGGATGGCAGATTAGGGGTTAATAATAATATGCAGGGGTCAGCGATAGCGGGGGCGGCAGATTTGGGGTTAATAAATATAATATAGGGGTCGGCGGTGTTAGGGGCAGCAGATTAGGGGTACATAAGTATAACGTAGGTGGCGGTCGGCAGATTAGGGGTTAAAAAAATGTAATCGAGTGGCGGCGATGTGGGGGGACCTCGGTTTAGGGGTACATAGGTAGTTTATGGGTGTTAGTGTACTTTAGAGCACAGTAGTTAAGAGCTTTATGAACCGGCGTTAGCCCAGAAAGCTCTTAACTACTGACTTTTTTCTGCGGCTGGAGTTTTGTCGTTAGAATTCTAACGGTCACTTCAGCCACGACTCTAAATACCGGAGTTAGAAAGATCCCATTGAAAAGATAGGATACGCAATTGACGTAAGGGGATCTGCGGTATGGAAAAGTCGCGGCTGGAAAGTGAGCGTTAGACGCTTTCCTGACTGACTCCAAATACCGGCGGTAGCCTAAAACCAGCGTTAGGAGCCTCTAACGCTGGTTTTCACGGCTACCGCCAAACTCTAAATCTAGGCCTTAGTGTATTCAATCTTAGTGCAAACCCAAATATTTGGATATCACTATATAAAAAAATGAAGAAAATGTGCAGTTATATTTATGTAAAAAGTATAAATTTAAAAACAGTGAAAAAACGTGAAAAAAATTATAAAAAAGTCAATCAATAATTCAAAAAAGTCAGTAAAACTGTGATATAAAGTTGTTGATTCAGCTCTTCTTCTGGTGTATTGGGCTTGCAAGAAAGATCTAAAAAAAGATATAAAGAAGAGCGCCTCATAGTGCAGTTAGCCAAGATAATTTTCAGTAAAATCAAGGTTGCTGACAAATGGCTACTCACAAGGGTGTGTACACTAAGAAAAAGTGCAATATGCGCAGGCTGGGCTTTGCAGTCTCCAGCTGAATGATATCGGCAATATCTCCCTCAGATGGCAGAGGGATGGATTCTGGAAGTGATGGCCTTTTAAAACATAAAAGACACAAATGCCTAGATTACGAGTCTTGCGTTAGCCTTAAAAAGCTTTTTAACGCCCGCTGGTATTACGAGTCAGGCAGGTACAGGTGTACCACTCACTTTTTTTCCGTGACTCAAGCATACCGCAAATCCCCTTACGTCAATTGCGTATCCTATCTTTTTAATGGGATTTGCCTAACACTGGTATTACGAGTCTTGGAGAAAGTGAGCGGTAGACCCTCTCCTGTCAAGACTCCTCCCGCATTTAAAAGTCAGTAGTTAAGAGTTTTATGGGCTAACGCCGTAACATAAAACTCTTAACTAAAGTGCTAAAAAGTACACTAACACCCATAAAGTACCTATTAACCCCTAAACCGAGGGCCCCCCCACATCGGAAACACTTTAATAAAAAGTTTAACCCCTAATCTGCCAACCGGACATCGCCGCCACTTTAATAAATGTATTAACCCCTAAACCGCCGCACTCCCGCCTCGCAAACACTAGTTACATTTTATTAACCCCTAATCTGCCTTCCCTAACATCGTCGACACCTACCTACATTTATTAACCCCTAATCTGCCACCCCCAACATCGCCGCTGCTAGGTTAAAGGTATTAACCCCTAAAACTAAGTCTAAGCCTAACCCTAACACCCCCTAACTTAAATATAATTTAAATAAATCTAAATAAAATAACTACAATTAAATAAATGATTCTTATTTAAAATTAAATACTTACCTATAAAATAAACCCTAAGATAGCTACAATATAAATAATAGTTACATTGTAGCTATCTCAGGGTTTATTTTATTTTACAGGCAACTTTATATTTATTTTAACTAGGTACAATAGTTATTAAATAGTTATTAACTATTTAATAACTACCTAGCTAAAATAAGTACAAATTTACCTGTAAAATAAATCCTAACATAAGTTACAATTACACATAACACTACACTATCATTAAATAAATTACTCAAACTACCTACAATTAATTACAATTAAATTAAATAAACTAAAGTACGAAAAACAACAAACAATAAATTACAGAAAATAAAAAAATAATTACAATTTTTTTTAAACTAATTACACCTATTCTAATCCCCCTAATAAAATAAAAAAGCCCCCCAAAATAATAAAATTCCCTACCCTATACTAAATTACAAATAGCCCTTAAAAGGGCCATTTGCGGGACATTACCACAAAGTAATCAGCTCTTTTACCTTTAAAAAAAATACAATACCCCCCAACATTAAAACCCACCACCCACACACCCAACCCTACTCTAAAACCCACCCAATACCCCCTTAATAATACCTTACACTACCCCCTTGAAGATCACCCTACCTTGAGCCATCTTCACGCAGACGGGCACAAGTGGACCTCCAGACCAGCAGAAGTCTTCATCCAATCCGGGCAGAAGAGGACCTCCAGACCAGCAGAAGTCTTCATCCAGGCGGCATCTTCTATCTTCATCCATCCGGAGCGGAGCGGTTCCATCTTCAATCCAGCCGACTCGGAGCATCCTCGTCAAACGAAGTCCAAGCAAAGAATGAAGGTTCCTTTAAATGACGTCATCCAAGATGGCGTCCCTTGAATTCCAATTGGCTGATAGGATTCCATCTTGAATGACGTCATTTAAAGGAACCTTCATTCTTCGCTTGGACTTCGTTTGAAGAGGATGCTCCGCGTCGGCTGGATTGAATATGGACCCGCTCTGGATGGATGAAGATAGAAGATGCCGCCGGGATGAAGACTTCTGCCGGTCTGGAGGTCCACTTGTGCCTGGGCTGGGTGAAGACGGCTCAAGGTAGGGTGATCTTCAAGGGGTTAGTGTTAGGTTTTAATAAGGGGGTATTAGGTGGGTTTTAGAGTAGGGTTGGGTGTGTTGCTGGTGGGTTTTAATGTTGGGTGGTATTGTATTTTTTTTAAAGGTAAAAGAGCTGATTACTTTGGGGTAATGTCCCGCAAATGGCCCATTTAAGGGCTATTTGTAATTTAGTATAGGGTAGGGATTTTTATTATTTTGGGGGGCTTTTTTATTTTATTAGGGGGATTAGAATAGGTGTAATTAGTTTAAAAAAAAATAATAATTTTTTTATTTTCTGTAATTTAGTGTTTGTTGTTTTTCGTACTTTAGTTTATTTAATTTAATTGTAATTAATTGTAGGTAGTGATGTCCCGAACGGTTCACAGCGAACATAGCTTGTTCGCGTTCGCGTTTGTGGGCGAACACATGGCGATGTTTGATCCGCCCCTATGTGTCATCATTGAGGAAACTTTGACCCTTTATGTCACAGCCGTCTGACACATTAGAGCCAATCAACATCAGACACTCCCTCACAGACCCTCCCAGCTACTCGGAATCCGCCATTTTAGATTCATAACGACCTTGCTTTCTTAATGAGAGGACGTGTTGTGTTTTTGCTCCTGACATTAATAGGAAAAACATAGCTAGGCTAGTGTATTTAGTGTCCACTACAGTCCAGAAGGACTCCACTCATCTCTGCTGCAAGCACAGCACCCCAAAAAGCCCTTTTTAGGGCTATATTTTGTGCCGTTTTTTTTTCTTCATTTTTTTTTATTAGCATTTGCCTGGCTTTCAGGCTGTGTGTTTAAGGCTCACAGCATATGCTGTGATTACTGCCACCACTGATATCTCCCTAACAACATTAGTTTAAATTTAACTAACCAAAAAAATTAATTATTTTGCTAGTGTAATTTTTTTTCATTTTCTATCAGGCCTGTGTCACACAGCATATACTCTTGTTCATTGCTCTGTGCCAGCCACCAGTGTTAATATCCGTTTATAACATTATTTTAAATTTAAAAAAATAAATAAAAATATTTTGCTAGTGTAATCTAATTACATTTACTATCAGGCCTGTGTCTGTCAGGCTCACTCAGCATTAATATACCTCATTTTTTTTCAGTCTTTTGGTTAATTGGTCTGTGCCAGGCAGCCACCCAGCACTCATATCTTCTTCACCTTAATTTAAATATATAAAAAAAAAAATTTAAATTTGTTTGATAGTGTAATCTAATATAATTTTCTATCAGGCTTGTGTGTTTTGCTGACATACAGAGCCTACTGTGTTTACTTGCTGCTCTCCCTAGTCTATGAGCCACGACTCATATGTGTTTAACCTTTTTTTAATCCCCCCCCCAAAAAAAATAATTTAAATCATTTTTCTAGTGTAATCTAATAGTATTTTCTATCAGGCGTGTGTGTATCTGACTTACAGAGCCTACTGTTTTTAATAGCTGCCCTTCCAAGTCTATCAGCCACGACTCATATGTATGTGCTTAACCTTTTTCTTTAAATTCCCAAAAAAAGTTTTTAAATCATTATGCTAGTGTAATCTAATTTTATTTTCTATCAGGCCTGTGTCTAACTGTCTGACTTACACAGCATACTGATGTTAATTGCTGCCCTACATAGCAGCCAGCCAGTGTGACCACTCATAGAGTCATATGTGCATTGCACTTCTTAACATAATTTTAATATTAAAATCTAAAATTTTAAAATATTTTGCTAGTGTAATCTAACTTAATTTTCTATCAGGCCTGTGTTTTTGTTACTTACACAGCATACTGTGTTAAATTGCTGCCCTACCTACCATCCACGACTCATATCTGCCAGCCTGTGTGCCAGGCCCAACTAGCCAATTAGTGGCACCAATCATAATTCTTGTAACAGTATATAAAAAAATAAAAATCATAATTTTTTGGACTGCAAATATTCAGTCTCCTAGTGCCATTGAATTGCATTTACCTCCTGCCTGCCACTGCCAGCCTTTTATGCCAGGCCGTCTAGCCAACTATTTACACCAATCATAATTGTTGTCACAGACAGTATAGTTTCTAATTAAAATTAAAAAAAATTTGATTGTTGATCTTAATCCTCAGTTTGTTGATCTTAATCCTCAGTTGTATATTGCATCTATTAATCGATGTAATTTGCATCGATCAAATGTATATTGCATCTATTGAGCTATGTACAGTGTATCGATCATATGTATATTGCATCGATTGAGCTATGTTATCTATGTATCTATCTATCAAATTTATCTATCTTGTGGTTGTGCAAGTGGACTGTTTGCAGTTGATTGCGGTGCGTAACACTTGGAGTTTACTCTGTCACTGTGATGCGGCCGTAACCCTTACACTACCTGATAGATACGACATCATAACTGATGTTTTAAAGCACGTTATTGCAAACAATTTGGGAATGTTAGTTGATTTAGGCCCATTTTGGCTTAAAAGCAGACTCCATAAACTATGTAATTTTCCATGGGAGTTTTGCCAGGGATCCCCCTCCAGCATGCGACAGTCCAGGTGTTAGTACCCTTGAAACAACTTTTCCATCACTATTGTGGCCAGAAAGAGTCCTTGTAGGTTTTAAAGTTCGCCTGCCTATTGAATTCAATGGCAAATTTTAGGTTCGCGACATCACTAATTGTAGGTAGTTTAGGTAATTTATTTAATGATAGTGTAGTGTTAGGTGTAATTGTAACTTATGTTAGGATTTATTTTACAGGTAAATTTGTACTTATTTTAGCTAGGTAGTTATTAAATAGTTAATAACTTTTTAATAACTATTGTACCTAGTTAAAATAAATACAAAGTTGCCTGTAAAATAAAAATAAATCCTAAAATAGCTACAATGTAACTATTAGTTATATTGTAGCTATCTTATGGTTCATTTTACAGGTAAGTATTTAGTTTTCAATAGGAATAATTTAATTAATTGTAATTTTTTTTAAATTATATTTAAATTAGGGGGTGTTAGGGTTAGGGTTAGACTTAGGTTTAGGGGTTAATAACTTTATTATAGTGGTGGCGACGTTGGCGGCGGCGGCGGCAGATTAGGGGTTAATACATTTAATATAGTTGTGGTGACGTGGGGGGGGCAGATTAGGGGTTAATTATATAAAGCAGGCGTCAGCGATGTTGGGGGCGGCAGATTAGGGGTTAATAAGTGTAAGATTAGGGGTGTTTAGACTCGGGGTTCATGTTAGGGTGTTAGGTGTAGACATAAAATTCCTTTTTCCCATAGGAATCAATGGGGCTGCGTTAGGAGCTGAACGCTGCTATTTTGCAGGTGTTTTTTTTTCAGCCGGCTCAGCCCCATTGTTTCCTATGGGGAAATCGTGCCTGAGCATGTTTAGCCAGCTCATGGCTACCGTAAGCAATGCTGGTATTGAGGTGAAATGTGGAGCTAAATTTTGCTCTACACTCACCTTTTTGCAGCTAACGCCCGGTTTAAAAAAAACCTATAATACCAGCATTGTCTTAAGGGAGCGTTAAAAAAAAAGGCTTGTTAGCAACGCAAGCCTTTCCGACAAAAACTCATAATCTACCCGAAAGCTTCTCCTAGTGCAAGTAAAACTTATAACGAGATGGTTCCAGGAAAATATGTGAAATGAATACTCACATTAGAATTTGCACGGTGGATTTGTGCAAATAAGGCAGGCTGGAAGTTACAGACACCAGCTGTCTGAATCAGGTCTCCCTGGGCTGTTTTTCCAAACGATTGAGAAATAGAATAAAATGTTTCAAAAAGTGAAAAAGTAGTATAAATACAAACAACTTGAAATCACAAATTTATTGTAAAAACAAATAAAAACATGCAACGCGTTTCTCAGCTGGCTTTCTGTTTTATCACACATGCCTGATGAAACAGCAAGCCAGCTGAGATGAGAAACGCGTTGTATGTTTTTATTTGTTTTTACAATAAATTTGTGATTTCAGGTAGTTTGCATTTATACTACTGTTTCACTTTTTGGAGCACTTTATTCTATTTCTCAATCATTTGGAAAAACAGCCCAGGGAGACCTGAATCAGACAGCTGGTGTCTGTAACTTCCAGCCTGCCTTATTTGCACAAATCCACCGTGCAAATTCTAATGTGAGTATTCATTTCACATATTTTCCTGGAACCACCTTGTTATTAGTTTTACCTGCACTAGGAGAAGATTTGTGTCTTTTATGTTTTAAAAGGCCGTCACATCCAGAATCCATCCCACTGCCATCTGAGGGAGATATTGCCGATATCAGTCAGCTGGACACTGCAAAGCCCAGCCTGTGCATATTGCACTTTTTCTTAGTGCACACACCCTTGTGAGTAGCCAGTTTACAGCAACCTTGATTTTACTGAAAATTTATCTTGGATAATTGCACTATGAGGCGCTCTTCTTTATATCTTTTTTATGATTTAAATAGTGCATGCAATTTTAACAACTTTCTAATTTTACTCTATTATCACATTTTCTTCATTCTCTTGGTATCTTTTGTTGAAAAGCAGGGACATAAGCTAAGGAGCGTGCACGTGTCTAGAGCACTTTATGGCAGCAGATTTGCAAGAATATTATACATTAACAAGAACACTAGATGGTAGCACTTTTTCCTACAATGTAGTGCTCCAGACAACTACCTAAGTATGTCTGCAACAAAGAATACCATTGGAACAAAGCACATTTCTTAAAGGGACATCAAACCCATTTTTTTTTCATGATTTAGAAAGAGCATGTCATTTTTTTTTTTTTTTTTTATATATATTTTTTTATTAAGGTTGAGTTCACAATACAGCATAAAGTGTAATGCGTCAGAACAGAAAAAAAAAGAAAAACTACAAAGAGCAAAATACATGAATACAGCAAAGATATTCACAATATACGATCGTAATAAACCTGTTATTGTTTCTGTTGCATCTCTGAAATAAAAAGAAAAAACAAAAAGAACAAAAGTAGTCTCAACCTTATTTTTTTTCCTGTTTTCTATTTTCCCACCAGCTTCAAGGTATTCATAACGAAAAGAAATAAACCTAGTGACATAATATTTGTTCTATTCCGCAAAATAATCATGTAATTTAGACTTTCAAATGCCACATATACCCTAAATTACCTTGTTTTGTCATACTATGTCATATCTTGGAGACAAGTCATATTTATCACTTGCTCCCTGATTTTGCTCCCCCCTGTCCCTCCCCCCCCCCGCCAAAAAAAAAAAAAAAAAAAAAAAAAAAAAAAAAAGGGGGAATATCTCCCAATGAAATCTACCATATCCCCAATAGTACCAGTTCCGAATTTCTAAATGGGAAAATCATATAATCTATTTCCACTGCCGAAAAGCTCTTAATAAACAAGGACCATTTTGCGAAAAACTTTCTAATGTCCCCTTCGTCGTTCATATTGGTGTCGAGCTGTTCTAATATACATTGTTTTTTTAGACAGTTTTTGATCTCCGTAATCGTGGGTGTTGCAGTCGATTTCCATTTCTTAAAGATCAAATATCTGGCTGCAACCACTGTCATGTTAATTAGTTTATGTTGGGGATGTGATTTTTCTCTAACATTTCTCAGGAAAACACAATAACTCAGGGTTATTTCAAATGGAGGAATCTTTACTTTATTTTTTAACCAATATTCTACTTTTTTCCAGAATTGACCCATCTTAGGGCAGCTCCATATCATGTGGACCAAATCCGCTGCGGGTTGTGAACATTTTGGGCATTTATTGAATTTATTGTTCCCACATTTTAAACCTTTCTCTGGGGTAAAATACGCCTTATATAGCAATTTAACTTGTGATTCCCTCCAGGTTGAGGATAGTGTGGATTGAGCTATTCTTGTAAAGGAGCCCTGTACCAGCTGGGCATCAACATTGCTCTCTGGTATTAAGTTGTTCCAATCAGCCGAGACTCTCTCAAGATTTGATGTACCCCTAAGGGAGGCTAACATATAATAACATGGTGAGATGGAGCACTGACCATTTTTCACCATTTCCAACCACCCCTCCAATTTCCCCCACGTCCATCTTCCGTTTGCCTCCCTCCTGAGATCTGTTACAAAGTGTCTGGCTTGCAGGTAGGCAAAGAACTCTCTATTATGAATATCAAATTCCTGCCTGAGTGATTCATAGGTTTTAATCACTTGATTCTCTCTATCTATAAACTGAATAGCCCTATCCAATCCTACCGTATGCCATCTTTGGAATATGGCTGAGTCTAGGCCAACCGGAAATTTCGGGTTACCCCGAAATGGAACAAACTTAGATGCATTACCATCTATTGATAGAAGCTTGCCCAATTTCCACCAACTTTGTATAGGGTTGTAAATAGTTTTAAATGATTTCAGTTCCTGTGGTATTGATTTAGGTTTACAATGTATTAAGGCTACTGGAAGGAATGGGTAGCATATGTTGTTCTCCAAATCATTATTTGTTATATAATCTTTAGAAAAGATCCAATCTGCCACAATGCGTGCTGAGTAAGCTATATTATACAAACGTACATCCGGCAGTGCCAACCCCCCTTGATTTCTTGGTAGTTGTAATTTACAAAAAGCAATTCTTGGTTTTTTGCCCTGCCAGATGTATCTTCTCAATGCCACGTTCAGCTGCCGAATGTCTTTCCCTTTGAGAATTATTGGAACATTTTGGAGGATATATAACAGTTTTGGCAATAGTACCATTTTGAACAAGGCTATCCTACCAGTTATAGACAAGGGGAGACTTTGCCAACTTGTTAACCTCTGTTTAATATCCTGCAATATTGGGGGAATATTTAATTCATAAAGCTTGTCTGTATTAGATGGAATTAGGACGCCTAGATATTTAAAGGCCTCTGACACTATCTTAAAGGGTATGTTTGATGGTGATTTCTTATTTTTTCTCAGCCATAGCAGTTCTGATTTTGAAGTATTGACTTTGTAGCCTGAAAAAGAACCAAATTGTTTAATAAACAATATTAACTTTGGCAGGTTGTCTTTGATATTTGCTATGTAGAGAAGAATGTCGTCTGCATATAATGCAATTTTAAGCTCCTTATTTCGTATTTTTATGCCTTCTAATTGGTGTCTTACCATCATAGCTAAGGGCTCTATAGAAATATCGAAAAGCAGGGGGGAAAGAGGACATCCCTGTCGGGTCCCCCTCTCCAGTATGATCTCTGGGGTAAGGGAGCCGTTAACCAGCAGTCTTGTAGATGGTTTGTTGTATAGATTTTTAATCAGTTGACAGAATTTACCTTCAAACCCAAATTTAAGTAAAGACTCTGTTATATGATCATAGTGAACAGAGTCAAATGCTTTTTCCGCATCTATAGAAATGACTGCCTTGTCAGAGATGTCCTCCCCCCCCTCCCCATCCACCTCTGTCTTATAGTAGTCTACCGTCAATAGAGCTTCTCTTATCTTTGCTGATGAATTGCGTTTGTAAAGAAAACCTGCTTGATCTTTGTGTATAATTATAGGTAGGATAGATTGTAGTCTATTTGCTAAGATAGATGTTAAAATCTTATAGTCTATATTCAGTAGAGCTATAGGTCTGTATGACTCTTTCAAGGTGGGGTCTTTACCCTGTTTAGGTATTAATATTGTGTTTGATGCCGAGAAAGAGGGGGGGATTGGAAGCTGGTCTATGTATATTGCATTATATAAATTACAAAGATTTGGAACTATCAATGGCGAAAGAATTTTATAAAATTCATTTGGTAATGAGTCTGGGCCGGGTGCCTTGTCCAATGCAAGTTTATTAATGGCTTTCTCTATTTCCAGCTCCATAATAGGAGCGTTTAGGATCTCTAACTCATCCCTCCCTAAAGAAGGGGGTGTCAGCTGTCTCCAGAATTGAGCAGATTGGGTCTCGTCCGATTTTTTGGCTGAGTATAATTCCTGAAAATATATGAACAAGAGATCTGCTATCTCCTCTGACCTAGTTATTGTTTTGCCTTCCTGTTGGAGTGACTCAATCAAGGTTGCTCCTTTTGATCCTTTCACTAAATTAGCCAGGAGCTTACCTGTTTTGTTTCCAAATCTGTAAAATCTGGCTTGAAGTTTTAATTCTTTTTGCGAAGCCTGGTAGGATAAATACGTATCTCTCTCATTTTTGGCTTTTATATATTTAAGCCAGTTAATCCTTGTTTTATCTAAGAGATAATGGTTATAAGAGTTAATTAATGAGCTAGTCACTTCTTTCTCTCTACTTTTGATTTTTTTCTGGAGATTGGCTGTGTAGGATATTATTTCACCCCTTAGAACAGCCTTTGCTGCCTCCCAAAATATCATAGGATGCCTACTATACTCAACATTATGCTCCGCATATTCTTTAAATTTGAGATTGAGCCAATTTTTAAATTTTAAATCTTTTGATAGATACCTAGGAAAAAAAAAACGTACTTGCTTACATCTCTTATCAAGTTCCTGAAACTGAAGAACAATGGGGGCATGGTCCGATAGGGAGATAGGTAAGATCTCTGTCCTTATTTTCCGCTCAAGGAGCTTAGTATCTACTAAAAATAGGTCAATTCTGGAAAATGATTTATGGGCCCTAGATAGGCATGTAAAGTTTCTTATCTCTGGATTCTGCACTCTCCATATGTCTTTTGTTGCCAAGTTCTGTGTAATTTTTTTAAAAATCTTGGTTTCTAAATTATCTCTTTTATTTTTAAGTTGATTGGCGGCTGATCTTAGTCTGTCTAGCGGATATTGTGGGGCCATGTTGAAATCACCCCCGCATATCAAAAAGCCTTCCTGGAATAACATAATTTTGTTTAATAAGGAATCCCAAAAAGATGCGTCTATCACATTAGGTGCGTATAGGTTACATAATGTGTATATGGTTTTCGCCACCTTGATTTTTAACAGTATAAATCTCCCCTCTGGGTCTACCTGTGTATTGAGAATCTCTAAGCCACTGGTCATTATCTTTTTCCCGAGGAGTATAGCTACGCCTCTCTTCCTATTTAAACTTGGAGTGGCCAGTACCTCCTTTACCCAGGATTTCTTTAGTTTCCTAGTTTCTTCTATTTTTAAATGCGTTTCCTGGAGGAATACTATGTCGGACTTTATTTTCCTCAGCTGGTTTAAAATTGCTGTCCTTTTTATGGGGGATGTGAGACCTCCAATGTTCCACGAAACAAATGTAATACTATCTAACTTTGTCATATTCTTAATTTAATATAAGGGGATAAACCAGAAACCCAAAAAAAAAAAAAAAAAAAAAAAAATTAAATTGGCGGAGGGGGGGGGGGGGGGGGGGGGGGGGATTGGGGGGAAGCCTAGGCCCCCGGGGGAGAGAACCAAGATTTTGAACCATTTCTTAACAATTATCAACTGTCTCACTTTTTGTTTGAGTGTTTTAATTATTCAGGTATTTTTAATTTGGCTAAGAGTTCACTTGCCTCTTTAGCCGTCTCAGCGTAATATATTTCGTCCTTGTCCCATACTTTGAGCCTTGCTGGGTAGATCAGGGTAGCCCGTATGCCCATGTTAATAAGTTTAGTACATGTTGGGGATAACACCCTTCTCTTAGTTGCCGTTTCAACCGAGAAGTCTTGGAACATAAAAATACTAGAGTTCCCTAGTACAATGGGCTGATTTTTACGGTAATATTGAAAAAGGGTAATTTTATCCTGGAAATTCAGTAGTTTGACTATAATTGGTCTTGGCCTAGCTTTCTCTGTGTTGTCTGAGGCAGGTCTCCCAAATCTGTGAGCTCTTTCAATAATAATTTTGGGATATGCACTTGGAATTTTGAGGAGTTGTACTAGTGTTTCAGAAATAAAGTTATTTAGGTTATCATATTGCTTCTCTTCTGGTACTCCTACAATTCTGAAATTATTCCGTCTAGAGCGGTTTTCTAAGTCCTCAATTTTAAACTGAAGTTTTTCAATTGTTGCTTCATTAATTTTAGATTTTGTAGTATATGTGACCGTTAGATCTTCAAGATCTGAGACTCGTTGCTCAAGTTCTTGTACTCTGTTAGAGAATTGCCTAAGCTCTTGTGAAAGTGATCTCATATCTTGCTTAATCTCTGACCTCAGAGTGTCAAATTTGGGGGCAAGTGCTTCTAAGATACTATCCACCAAGGCTTGAGTATTGGAAGATTCATAGGGGTATGGAAAATTGCTGGAGGCTAGGTTAGTATCCACTGAGGTGCTTATTGAGCTTTTTATTTTCTTATCTTTGTTTCTATTCGCCATGATTGGAGAAGGGGTTTTGCCGTGAGTGTTTAAAAATTTATCCATGTGTGGTGTACCCACTTGTGATTTAGAAGTGTGCTCTTAATTTTAGGTTTACCAGGGTGCTAATATTTGGAGTGAGGGAGAGAAAGAGAGAAAAAAGAAGAAAAAAAAAAAAAAAAAACCCTGCAGGGAGGTGATAAAACCGAAGGGATGTGAAGGGTTCTGTGTGATAGTGATAGTGATGGACAGTTGAGGGAGATATATAGTGTGAAAAAAGGTCACGTGTTGTTAATAGTATCCAAAATCTAATAGGTGATTAGTTGTGGAGCCACTACAGAAGCGACTCTGAGTTTAACCCCTTCTCTTCTCCGGCTCTTTATGTTCACATTTGCTCTAAAAGCTTCTTCCACTTATGATATCCCTAGCCCCTACTTTACTTCTAAAGTCTATTGCTTCCTTCGGTCAAATTGACCCTTTGAGAAGGTGTTTAAATACTACATTGTAATTTACAGCAATTTCTCCTTTTTCTTCTCCTCCTTCTTCCCCTCCAGGGCTACTTTACTGTTACTCCCTTTTACGTGTATTTTACAGAATTATATTAGTAACTTAATTGATCTATTGTAAACCTAGGCAGCTCAATTTGCTGCAGTTCCTAATCTATTCTCTATGCCCTTGTCACAGAGCCAATGTTACACCCTCATTGTTGTACACACCACGGTTATGCCACAGTCGCCACAGTATGTGCCACAGTTACCGTGTTTGAAGAGTAAATAACCAAGTTGGTTCACATTTTTCCCAATAATTATTCATACCTACTGAATAGCCAATATATCAGTATAGCCTTTGCACAATGTGACTTCTTTTATGTCTAGGGCGTTTTAGGTATTTTACTGTTGACAATTAAGTTTAGATAAAAAGGGGTTTTAACCTTGGATTTGTATCCTTATTTCCTTTCTATTGCCCTGAAAGCCAGTAGGGGCAGAGGCGTTACTTATAGCAAAAAGATGGATATAATTTTGTGCTTAGCCAGATATTTAACCAGGAAAGGCCTGGGATAGATTGATATTAAAATATACTTAGTTACGGGGCTTAGGTTACCTCTCAGAATCTTTTAGAGTTTTTATAAGGAAGGTACATACTATAAGCTTTTAGTTTAACTAGTCTTCTCTACTGGGTAAACCCCCAGAGATTTATCTTTCTTTAATCTTTAACAAGGATAGGTCCGAGAATTTGATGTCAATCAGTTACATAAGAGACATGGTAGAGATACAATGCTTCCTTGAAATATAACCTCTAGAAAATACAGATTACTTTACAACACTAAATACATGCTATGTGTGTCTTAGATCAGCCTATCCTCAGTATAGAATGATTACCCTGATGGACAGTAAAGCTATTATTAAGAAATCTCTCAGCAACAATAAACTAGCTGTGATAGAAGAAATAGGCCTGGCAAGCCTAGAATTAAGTAGCCGTCAATAAGCTGATGAATCTAATCTAAAGTATCCATTAATAAGTAAAGTAAACTTAATTCTGCAAAAAGATACAAACAGATAGAAAAACAGAAGAAAAACAGCCTCTTCAATATATTTTAAAGTGACCCAGAGTCTTGTTTTTGTAGAGTCAAGTTTTTAAATGAAATGTTACTCGGTCTGAGGTACTTCACAGGGGTTTTGCTGCAGAGCCATAGAAGGAGAACTTGTGCAGTGTCCTCAGTAATTAAAGGACAGATATGGAGCAAAAGTTTGCGAGCATAAGAGTTTAAACAGTATAAAGAATGTCTCTTTCTTCTCTTCACACTCAAACCCTTGTTGGTCCCAATCTTAGCTGAGTTCAGAGAGAATAAAATATTTCCTAAGGCTGTTCTTCCATCCCCTTGCTACAGGCGAAAACAGTTCCCACAGTTAGGTTATCTCCAGCGTGGCTGGCAAACTCACCCCCTCCAGAGAATCCTACCGTCAGTTATCCTCTGTGATAGCCCGCAGATCGTTGTCGGGCTAATTTCGGCCCAGACGCCGTATCAGGGCCTCCTATGTCGGCTCTCCCGCTGAGGACCGCGCTCAGCTCCCCCCACGCAGCACCGGTGGGGGGGGGAGTGGGCGGCGCCGCGCCGGGCGGCCAAGCAACGCAGGGGCAAGCTGCACTCCAGGTCCACTCTCCAGACCGGGCCCAACTCCCTCCCGCGCAGCACCGGTGGGGGAGGGAGAAGGACAGGCCCCAGCCGACAGGACCGGAGAGACAACAGGTACAGCAGAGAGATGGTTTGTGTTGATGGTTTTCACGCTGGGCTGTCAGGTGAGGCAAGCACACGGAGGGGGGAGGGCCAGGAACCGCAGCAAACGTCTTGTCTCCAAGGAAGGATACAGCCTACGATGTGAGGCAATTTGATTGAAAATGGCAGAGCAGTGTAGTAAAGTTAGGTGTAATAAGAGGCAGCCATAATTTTGTTTGAGATCAGTAGGTTGTAAAGCTGTTCTCCGAAAGGCCAAAACAACTGGTGATTAGGGTATAACAGTGGGATGTTGTGCCACTGTCAGGGGTTCCGGAGTGGTTCTTGGTACTATCCAAGGGAAGCCCCAGAGCAGGGGCTGGCGCGAAAAGAGCTCCGCCAAAATCCAGGGGACTGGAGAAACGAGCTGAGCTGCAGCTGTGCAGCTCCTCCTCCACCGGAAGCCCTCTCCTAGAACCTAGCAAGAGCATGTCATTTTAAACAACTTTCTAATTTACTTCTATTATCTAATTTGCTTCATTCTCTTGATATCACTTGCTGAAAAGCATATCTAGATATGCTCAGTAGCTGCTGATTGGTTGCTGCACATAAAGGCCTTGTGTGATTGACTCACACTTGTACATTGCTATTTCTTCAACAAAGGATATCTAAAGAATTGAGCAAATTAGATAATAGAAGTAAATTGGAAAGTTGTTTAAAATTGCATGCCCTATCTGAATCATGAAAGTTTAATTTTGACTAGACTGGCCCTTTAATAGAAGTACACTGAAAACCTTTAAAAAAATGATATTCTTAGTCTGTTTCACAAAAGAAAATATTTGTTTTTCATATCCCTTTAATCAGAGTCTTACAAAAACAATAGAGAAAATAAAAATGGGCATAAAATCACAAAGATATATCAAGATCTGCATAAGTTATATTTAGTGGCAAAATTTGAATCACTCACTCTATCTCCACATCTTCAGGTTTGGATAAGTACCTGAGTATTGACGTGCTGTCTAATCAAGTGAGGCAGAAAACAATGATGTAACAACGTCCCTTTGACTGAACATTACTCTGCATTACCAATCATCTCACTCAACTGAACAAAAGAATATTATAAACAAAGCCTTGAAACCACATCACTACAAGTTGTATTAAAAATACAGTTCCTCACTCTAGTATCCTTCTTTGGTCTCTCTGGGGCATTCATGTGTTGGTTAAGAGGATATGAAAGCACAAGCAAACACAAAGCAGTACTAAAATGCAGAGCTGTGCAAGGATTTCTCCCAGTAGGATGAACTTGTAAACATAAAAGAATGTACCTCTGGCTTTAAGGTGGTGTTTAAAAAATATAGCTCTAAAAACCACTATACCTGAATTAATAATTACAGAAGGCCAGGATGCCTAAAAAAGCACCCTTTGCACCTGGTAAAATACCTATCTGCTATGGGTACTTGGTTTAAAACTGTACAGCTACTTCTCCCCTTGCAGCCAGGCTCAGAGCTCTCTTCATTCTCATAAATAAAAAGAGAGAAGCGCTCAACCTGGGAATGAACAATAGCATAATAGCTTGTTCTATGGCTAGTTACCATTCAAGAAGCAGCCTCTTTTTGCTCAACATGTGCCTTTCACAGAGAACTTTCCTGAAGCATATCAGTTTGATCCTGACTTCACAGTACAGTCCAGCCCTGAAGTACCAGGCAATCCCTCTCTGAACGAGAGAAACAGCAAAACCCCAGACGTACGTTTCGGCCTATTGTGGGACTCGTCAGTGAGGTGCAGCCATATCCCTCTAGGCACACTGAGCAACGGGTCCACGTCTGGATTCCCGCATCACACTTAGGGAGACTTCCCTAAGTGTCATAATTTGCATAAATAAAAAGAGAGAAGCGCTCAACCTGGGAATGAACAATAGCATAATAGCTTGTTCTATGGCTAGTTACCACTCAAGAAGCAGCCTCTTTTTGCTCAACATGTGCCTTTCACAGAGAAGAACTTTCCTGAAGCATATCAGTCTGATCCTGACTTCACTGTACAGTCCAGCCCCGAAATACCAGGCAATCCCTCTCTGAACGAGAGAAAAAGCAAAACCCCAGACGTACGTTTTGGCCTATTGTGGGCCTCGTCAGTGAGGTGCAGCCATATCCCTCTAGGCACACTGAGCAACGGGTCCATGTCTGGATTCCTGCATCACACTTAAGGAGACTTCCCTAAGTGTCATAATTTGCATAAATAAAAAGAGAGAAGCGCTCAACCTGGGAACGAACAAAAGCATAATAGCTTGTTGGCTAGTTGTTCCATGGCTAGTTTCCACCCAAGAAGCAGCCTCCTTTTGCTCAACATGTGCCTTTCACAGAGAAGAACTTTCCTGAAGCATATCAGTCTGATCCTGACTTCACAGTACAGTCCAGCCCCGAAATACGAGGCAATCCCTCTCTGAACAAGAGAAACAGCAAAACCCCAGACGTACATTTCGGCCTATTGTGGGCCTCGTCAGTGAGGTGCAGCCATATCCCTCTAGGGACACTGAGCAATGGGCCCACGTATGGATTCCCGCATCACACTTAGGGAGACTTCCCTAAGTGTCATAATTTGCATAAATAAAAAGAGAGAAGCACTCGACCTGGGAACGAACAATAGCATAATAGTTTGTTTTATGGCTAGTTGCCAACCAAAAAGCAGCCTCTTTTTGCTCAACATGTGCCTTTCACTGAGAAGAACTTTCCTGAAGCAAATCAGTCTGATCCTGACTTCACAGTACAGTCCAGCCCAGAAATACCAGGCAATCCCTCTCTGAACGAGAGAAACAGCAAAACCCCAGACGTATGTTTCAGCCTATTGTGGACCTCGTCAGTGAGGTGCAGCCATATCCCTCAAGGCACACTGAGCAACGGGTCCACGTCTGGATTCCCGCATCACACTTAGGGAGACTTCCCTAAGTATCATAATTTGCATAAATAAAAAGAGAGAAGCGCTCAACCTGGGAACGAACAATAGCATAATAGCTTGTTCTATGGCTAGTTACCACCCAAGAAGCAGCCTCTTTTTGCTCAACATGTGCCTTTCACAGAGAATAACTTTCCTGAAGCATATCAGCCTGATCCTGACTTCACAGTACAGTCGAAACCCAAAATAACAGGCAATCCCTCTCTGAACGAGAGAAACAGCAAAACCCCAGATGTACATTTCAGCCTATTGTGGGCCTCATCAGTGAGGTGCAGCCATATCCCTCTAGGCACACTGAGCAACGGGTCCATGTCTGGATTCCCGCATGACACTTAGGGAGACTTCCCTAAGTGTCATAATTTGCATAAATTAAAAGAGAGAAGGGCTCAACCTGGGAACGAACTATAGCATAATAGCTTGTTCTATGGCTAGTTACCACCCAAGAAGCAGCCTCTTTTTGCTCAACATGTGCCTTTCACAGAGAAGAACTTTCCTGGAGCATATCAGTCTGATCCTGACTTCACAGTACAGTCCAGCCCAGAAATACCAGGCAATTCCTCTCTGAACAAGAGAAACAGCAAAACCCCAGATGTACGTTTCAGCCTATTGTGGGCCTCGTCAGTGAGGTGCAGCAATATCCCTCTAGGCACACTAAGCAACGGGTCCACGTCTGGATTCCCACATCACACTTAGGGAGACTTCCCTAAGTGTCATAATTTCCATAAATAAAAAGAGAGAAGCGCTCAACCTGGGAACGAACAATAACATAATAGCTTGTTCTATGGCTAGTTACCACCCAAGAAGCAGCCTCTTTTTGCTCATCATGTGTCTCTTCATTCTCCCTTTTAACTTCTGCATTGTGACTCTGCACCAGGACAAAAAGATATAGCTGCTGTATGATTTCCAAGCAATCAAGGGGTTAAATCACTGGTGAGTGTAAGTTATGCTAGAATTCTTTTTCATGTGTGTTCCAGGCAGTCAAGGTTTAAATTAATGCTGGGCATATTCTAGGCAATCAAGAGGTCAAATCACTGGTTTGTGTGTGTCTGTGCATAGAAGTGATGTAATTGTTCATTTTCCGTGTTTGTTTTTCTATATTATAGCTGCAGGGTAATGTAGTTTAGGTTCACCAGACAGTATACATCTAATGTTAAACACTGTTTTTAGGTGCTTGTTACTTCAGATTGGATAAACCAATTTATTTCAAAGTTTGCAGTTATTTAATGCTAAAAATAACTGGATGAATATTTTTTAGAGTAAACAAGTGTTTAAAAATAGTTCTTTTCAATGTAAAAAAAGAGAGAAATGATTAGCCTAGAATAAGCTAAACATGATGCATTAAAGGGACATTAAAGGCATAATTAGACATTCATGATTCAGACAGAGCATACAATTTTAAACAACTTTTCAACGTATTTCTATTATTTTATTTGCTTCCTTCTCTTGTTATCCTTTGATGAAAGGTTTATCTAGGTAAGCTCAGGAGTAGCAAAGAACCTAAGTTCTAGCTGCTGATTAGTGGCTGCATATATAACAATTGTCATTGGCTCACCCATGTGTTCAGTTAGAAACCAGAAGTGCATTGCTGCTCCTTCAACAAATGATACTAAGAGAATAACGCAAATTTGATAATAGAAGTAAATTGGAAAGTTGTTTAAAATTACATGTTCTACCTAAATCATGAAAAAAAATTTGTGTTTCATGTCCCTTTAATTTCTATGAAATGTGCAAATTTCTTTCTTTCTTGAAATTTCTTTCCACTACATGCATCACTTTAGTGGAAAAAAGTAGGGAGTGCTGGCAAATAAAGATTTAAAGTTGGCTTATTCTGATACATTTCATGCAAGCTAAGTTACAGCAAAGTGCTGAAAAAATATATCAAGACATGCCATTAGCGGTTTGTTGGCAGCAGGGTTTTTGGGAAATGTAGTCTCTAAGGTCAGAGGCGTAACTAGAAACCATAGGGCCCAGGTGCAAGAATCTAAGAAGCCCCCCCCCCCCCAAAAAAAAGTGAATTTGATACATATCTTTTTTTTTTTTTTTTACTTTTAACACAGAAAAAAAACGTGAATCAGATTACAGTCTGCAAAAGGAGGTACCCTGTGCCCACAGTCTGTGAGATGGTCTGAACCCCTATTACTGTATATAGTGACACTGTTTAACCCACCAGTACTGTATATAGTGAGTCAGTGACACAGTCTGTAATCTGCCGGTGAGATGGCTGGCCTGACCCTACCCGCCCCAGTACTTTATAAAGTGACCACAGTAGTCTGTGACATGGTCCAGCCCCCCCATACTGTATATAGTGGTATTGTATCGTGACATTGTTTACCCCCGCTCCCCCATGCTGTAGTAACAAGGTCTGTAATTTGCTGGTTCCACAAACACACACACACATACATGCATAAATACACACACAGTCACATACATACATACACGCATGCACACGCACACATAAACACCAATGGGTAAAACAGAAAGACTAACTACTACCTGTAGTAAGAGACACTAGTGAAGCATCATGTCACACTCACATGATATCAATACAAGCAGTGGCAGGTTAAAGGTTTTTATTAAAAAAAATATATATATTTTTTTTAAGCTGGGCCCCCACCCGTGGGGGCCCAGTCGCAACTGTGACCTCTGCACCCCCTGTAGTTCCCCCTCCTGTCTAAGGTTCATTATAATGTTTTAAAAGTTTAGAAGACTATCACTATTGTGGCATTATTATTCTGGTGGTCCCTCAAATGGATTTACCTAATAGCCCTAACATTTTCTGACCAAGCATGGATTAATATAGGAAAATAGTACTTTTAAACAAAGTAGCCAGTCTAAGCAATGTTTTACATTGATATTCACATAACAAAACAGTGGGTACATGAGTCTAAATAGGAAAATTACTCAACTATCTCAGTAGTGCAATAAGCAGAACTGATAAGAATATATCCAATTTCACTTCTCTTTCTAAAAAAATAAAGTATTACAGAATGAACTTTCTATTACTACCCCTCCACCATAAATTGTAAATCAGACTGAAATGGAGTAGTATTTGGATGTATTCTCAATGGGTCATGATGCTCTCAGATCTTTTTGCGTTTTTTTCACAGAGATGTTAATTTCAAAGTTTATAGCATATGTAATACATATATTTATATATTTTGCATGTGTTTTTATTAAATATGTCAGTACACCTGCAAATACATAGCTTCTATTTTTCATTCATTATATTTGACTGTATCAATCTGTATTTTTACTCCTTACCTCCTACCTTTCTTTTAGTTTAAAGGGTTATGAGACCAAAACATTTTCTTTTGTGATTCAGACAGAGCATACAATTTTTTAAAAAAAGTTTCCAATTTACTTTTCTATTACCAAATTGGCTTAATTCCCATGATATTCTGAGTTGAAGAAATACATGGGTAGTAGCACTAAATATTGTTGCCATCCAGTGCTCTTGCAAATTTATAACTGCTGCCATATAGCGCTTCAGAAATGGTCCAGCTCCTAAGCATATGACCATGCTTTTCAACAAAAGATTGTTAGTTCCCACGGGAATAGAGCCCTCAATTCCCCTGTATTTGTCTGTAAAAGTTTGTCTTTTATTGTACTGTTTCTCCGTTGTACCTTTACCTTTGTACCCATGGACAGCGCTGCAGAATCTGTTGGCGCTTTATAAAAAAAGAATAATAATAATAAAAAGATACTAAGAGAATGAAGTAAAAATTGAGAATAGATGTCAATTACAAATAATCATAAAAGGAAAAAATGGATTTCATGTCCCAAGTATCTTAACTTTCAAAAGTTGATTTATTTCTTTTTCAGTATAGTAATTTACCTAAGATTATATCATTTATTTCTTAACCAAAATAAGTGACTTTATCATTTAAAGGGACATAATACTCATATGCTAAATCACTTGAAACAGTATAACTGTAAAAATCTGAGCATCTCTATGTAAAAAAGGAAGATATTTTACCTCATAATTTCCTCAGCTCAGCAGAGTAAGTTCTGTGTAAAAAGTTATACTTAGCTGCTGTCCAGCTGCAGGTAAAAAAAAATAAAAAATGAAGAAATAAACAGCAGCCAATCAGCATCAACAGTGCTGAGGTCATGAACTCTTTTACTGTGATCTCATGAGATTTCACTTAACTCTCATGGGATTTCATAGCAAACTTCCTTAAACTGAATAGGGAAATAAGATGATTGTGCACAAAAGCTTGCTCCTTCCGCTGTCCCGGGACAGACATACTGATTTGTTGCTTAGAAGTCCTTTACAATGGGATGTGGCTACTGAGAAACTTTTGAGGTAAAATATCTTTCTTTTTTACATAGAGATGTTCAGTTGATATTTTCTAGTCAGCTTTTTACAGCTATACTGCATCACTTTCAAGTGTTTAAACATTTGGGTATTATGGCCCTTTAACCCCTTAACGACCGAGGCAGTTAACGCCTGAGGACGTACCCTGCACGTCCTCGGTGTGGAAAGCAGCTGGAAGCGATCCTGCTCGCTTCCAGCTGCTTTCCGGTTATTGCAGTGATGCCTCGATATGGAGGCATCCTGCAATAACTCTAGATGGCCATCCGATGCAGAGAGAGCCACTCTGTGGCCCTCTCTGCACCAGACATCGATGGCCGGTATCGTTGGTGGGTGGGAGCCGACTTGGGAGGCGGGTGGGCGGCCATCGATGGGCCGGGTTGTAGAGGGGGGCGGGATCGGGGGCAGGGCCGATGGGGGTGCGCACGGGCGCGCACGCGTGCACGGGGGTCGGCGGGCGGGAGCGGGTGGGAACGCTACACTACAGAAAATATAACTGTGTATAAAAGTTTGAGAAGGGGGTATTTTAATTTGAAAAAAATATAAATCGAAGGTATCTAGGAGGGGGTGGGGGTTGGTCTTTGGTGGGGCAGGGAGCTATACTACAGAAAAGGGGAAAAATTAAAAAATAGACAGCTGCCAGTACCCAAGATGGCGGCCATTAAGACAGAGGGGGGTCCTACAGAGCAGCATATGTAAATATGCCTTTTCTTTTAAAAAAAAAAAAGCCCAAATATAGCTTTTATTTTAGTACTGGCAGTTTCTGCCAGTACTTAAGATGGCGGGGACAATTGTGGGGTGGGGGTGGGAAGAGAGCTGTTTGGGAGGGATCAGGGGTTCTGATGTTTCAGGTGGGAGGCTAAGCTCTACACTAAAGCTAAAATTAACCCTGCAAGCTCCCTACAATCTACCTAATTAACCCCTTCACTGCTAGCCATAATATGTGTGATGCGCATTTAGCGGCCTAAGTACCAAAAAGCAACGCCAAAGCCATATGTGTCTGCTATTTCTGAACAAAGGGGATCACAGAGAAAAAATTACAACCATTTATGCCATAATTGAACAAGCTGTTTGTAAATAATTTCAGTGAGAAACAAAAAGTTTGTGAAAAAGGGAACTTTTTTTTTTATTTGATCGCATTTGGCGGTGAAATGGTGGCATGAAATATACCAAAATGGGCCTAGATCAATACTTTGGGTTGTCTGCTACACTAGACTAAAGCTAAAAGTAACCCTACAAGCTCCCTAATTAACCCCTGCACTGCTGGGCATAATACACGTGTGGTGCGCAGCGGCATTTAGCGGCCTTCTAATTACCAAAAAGCAATGCCAAAGCCATATATGTCTGCTATTTCTGAACAAAGGGGATCCCAGAGAAAAATTTACAACCATTTATGCCATAATTGCACAAGCTGTTTGTAAATAATTTCAGTGAGAAACCGAAAGTTTGTGAAAAAGTGAACGATTTTTTGTATTTGATTGCATTTGGCGGTGAAATGTTGGCATGAAATATACCAAAATTGGCCTAGATCAATACTTTGGGATGTCTTCTAAAAAATATATATACATGTCAAGGGATATTCAGGGATTCCTGAAAGATATCAGTGTCCCAATGTAACTAGCGCTAATCTTGAATAAAATGGTTTGGAAATAGCAAAGTGCTACTTGTATTTATGGCCCTATAACTTGCAAAAAAAGCAAAGAACATGTAAACATTGTGTATTTCTAAACTCAGGACAAAATTTAGAAAATATTTAGCATGGGTGTTTTTTGGTGGTTGTAGATGTGTAACAGATTTTGGGGGTCAAAGTTAGAAAAAGTGTTTTTTCCATTTTTTTCTCATATTTTATAATTTTTTTTATAATAAATTATAAGATATGATGAAAATAATGGTATCTTTGGAAAGTCCATTTAATGGCGAGAAAAACGGTATATAATATGTGTGGGTACAGTAAATGAGCAAGAGGAAAATTACAGCTAAACACAAACACCGCAAAAATGTAAAAATAGCCTTGGTCCCAAACGGACAGAAAATGGAAAAGTGCTGTGGTCATTAAGGGGTTAAATAGCCCCTTAATTAGATCAAAAAATCATCACATTTCTGATACATGTACACAATATTTCATGTCAGTTCCAAGTGTTACATGAAAATATAATTACTTTTTTTTTGCCTTTAAGGTATTATTCCATTCAGAAGCAGTAGAATAAGATGTTAAAACGAGCCAAGAGTCATTCTCTCACAATAATAAACCGTTATTAGCTTCCTTCAATCGAACATTCACTTTCATCCAATGAATACAAGGTTGAGAGATGCAAAAATGAGAAATGTCATTCTTTCGTTCACATACCTGTCAATTCTACAGCCAATTATATACAATTTACAGTGACTTTAGTCTTTTAATGTGTTTCAAGGAACTGAAATTCAGTCACAGTTTTATGTATTGAAGTCATGTACTTTACCATATAAAAAGCACCTGAAAAACTGTATCATAAACCCAACTTGTTTTGAACAAAGCAGTATGTAGAATATGACACTTAATCACACCATTACCACAATACTGGGGTACATTTTTTGCATGAAATCTCTTCCTAGTATTTCTTAAGATGTTTCCTTGTCCTGTTTAAACAAATTTCCACTCTACCCTTTGATTGAAATAATGGTTTGGGGAACATTATGGAACTTGAAAGTGAAGGTCCATTTTGATGAATTAGTGCCCGGTTTTTAATAATCCTATTAAAAACAAGGGCACTTTAATTCATCAAAATTGACATTTCACAGTTTTCTTCAAAAACTTACCTTTTAATACTGGCAGCCGCTCCAGCACTTCCTCTGCCCGTCGCAAGCCGTCTTTGCGGGTCCAAAATGACGAATCCGGCTTCCTCCGATCACAGCGTTGCATCAGGCCAAGATTCCCCCGGGGGGGGGGGGGGGGAAGCTGTGAATGGAGGAAGCCTGACATCTGCAGAGGTTCCTGACAACTGGGGGAATCGCTGGAGCGGCATTCAGGATTAAAAGGTACATTTTTGAAGAAAACAGTGAAATGTCAATTTTGATGAATTAAAGTGCCCTTGTTTTTAATAGGTTTATTAAAAACCGGGCACTAATTCATCAAAATGGACCTCCACTTTAAAGCTTCAGAATCAAAAGGGCTTTACTGTGACTATAAGCATTTCAACACAAATATATGCTCTAGAAAACATTAGCCACACAAAAGTTTCAACAGGAAAATTGGCTTACAGAACATTACATATAGTGAGTATGTACCTGCTTTTTTCTGTCTGCCTGTGCTGCAAGACCTAGGGGATATTAAAGAGGCATGAAACTTACTATTTTTTCCCATAAAGAGGTCAATTATAATTGTTTAAAAAAGTAAATGTAAGGCTTTGCACTACCTCCATCAAACTTAAAGTGATGATGCATTTTTACTGTTTACTGCACATATTTCAGAATAACTTTATATGACATGTAAAACCACATCTTTTTTTAATCCTTAGTATATTTTTTTGAATTTAAAGGGATATAATACTCATATGCTAAATCACTTGAAACTGATGCAGTATAACTGTAAAAAGCTGACAAGAAAATATCACCTGAGCACCTCTATGTAAAAAAGGAAGATATTTTACCTCACAATTTCCTCAGCTCAGCAGAGTAAGTTCTGTGTAAAAAGTTATACCCAGCTGCAGGTAAAAAAATAAAAATAAATAAGAAATGAACAGCAGCCAATCTGCATCAACAGTGCTGAGATCATGAACTCTTTTACTGTGATCTCATGAGATTTCACTTACCTCTCATGAGATTTCATTGTAAACTTCCTTACACTGAATAGGGAAATAAGATGAGTGTGCTCAAAGCTAGCTCCTTCCGCTGTCCCGGGACAGACATACTGATATACTGCTTAGAAGTCCTTTACAATGGGATGTGGCTACTGAGAAACTTTTGAGGTAAAATATCTTTATTTTTTACATAGAGATGTTCAGGTGATATTTTCTAGTCAGCTTTTTACAGCTATACTGCATCACTTTCAAGTGTTTTAACATTTGGGTATTATGGCCCTTTAATGTATTATTTCTACTTTGCTCTTTTACTTTCTCTGCCCCCTTATAATTCCTGAATCAGTTTCTGTGTGACGGAGAGAACAGTCTCACTGGTAGAGAGGAATGCATGCTTCAGAGACTTAGAAATCCATGCATGCGCAATTCCTCTCCATTATTCAATTCAATATTATTCAAGTATTTAATTTTATTAAAACTTATTTTGTAACTCATTGACATAAACAGGGATACCCATGTTTTCAGATAATGCATGCACGAAAAAGGAACGTGCACTGAGTCAGTGTTGCAGCCTACAAAGAAGTGCATACTTATTTAAGCAAAGGGGCGTCTTTTCATTTTTGCTGGACATCAAATGGTCCAAATTCCAAATGGAAGGATGTGAAAACGTCACAAAAAAAAACCAAAAACGAACCAGCCAAGGGAGGATGAAGAGGGCAGTAAACAGACACAATTGCTATAATGATAATGTTTATTTGGAAAATACAAAAAAATTATTAATGAAACCGGTTTAAATTTACCGATTAATTAGAATTAATACAGTTTACCATCACTTTAAGTAGGTAAAATGCACCTGTGCCTGAAACTTTCTACACAGTGATTGATAATCTCTCATTCTGTTTGCGTCTGTGCCTAATTGGCAACAGCAAAGGAGATCAGGACTTTTCAATAGGTGCATCCTTTGACTGCTCTTGTTTTGAAACTCCTTGTAAATTATGCTAACAAAATGATGACAATGTCATATAATTTTCAAGCATTTTGTCATATTTCAGTCTTCGTTTTCCCTTTATTCCAATGCATTTTTTCACGTAGTTTTTGGCATGCTTGATTCCTGCATTAGTGGCTTTTTATGAAGTAATCTTCGTAATTTCTGTGTCCATTTGTTGGTGTTATTTCCTATTTTTTAAGCTGCTGTATCACGTTTTTTTTTTTTACCTGGCTTGATTTGTAACAACTCTGTCTGTTTAATTTCCTGGCTTTTCTACCACTGATCTGGATCTTATTTTGGACTATTTTATAACTATTTTTCTGCCTGACAATTTTGCTTATTTCTTTATTCCAGCCTGTTGCCAACCTCTGCTTGTTCCTGACTCATATTTTGCCTGCTCCCTTGTATCTCTTATACTGACCTCTTCCTCTACAACTAAGCTTCCAGTTTATAGTCTTGTCCTGGGTCTTTATCTGTCTGTTGAGACAGTGTAATCTATTATCCACTACTCAACCTATGGTTCAATTTCTTGACAGTCAGTTGCCATGCAACATTTGTGACATATTTATTTTGCAGTGTAGTGCTGCTCGACTATAAGATACTGAAAAGGAGAAATTCAATTATAAAAATACTTTTTAACACAAAATAATAACTCCTCTGATACAATCAGCCAATAGAATGCAAGCTCAATCCTATTGGCTGATTGCATCAGCCAATAGGATTTTTCCTACCTTAATTCCGATTGGCTGATAGAATTCTATTAGCCAATCGGAATTCAAGGGATGCCATCTTGGATTACATCATTTAAAGGAACCTTCATTCTTCAGTTGGACTTCGTTGGAAGAGGATGCTCCGGATGTCTTGAAGATGGAGCCGCTCCGCGCCGGATGGATGAAGATAGAAGATGCCGTCTGGATGAAGACTTCTGCTCGTCTGGAGGACTTCTTCTGGCTGGCTTTGATGAAGACTCCTGCCCGTCTGGAGGACCACTTTGCCTGGCTTCGTTGAGGACTTCGGCCCGGCTGGCTGAAGACTTCTCAAGGTAGGGTGATCTTCAAGGGGTTAGTGTTAGGTTTTATTAAGGGGGGTTGGGTGGATTTTAGAGTAGGGTTGGGTGTGTGGGTGGTGGGTTTTAATGTTGTGGAATGGGGGGGTATTGTATTTTGTTTTACAGGTAATAGAGATGATTACTTTAGGGCAATGCCCCACAAAAGGCCCTTTTAAGGGCTATTTGTGATTTAGTATAGGGTAGGGCTTTTTATTATTTTGGGGGGGGGGTTTATTTTATTAGGGGGATTAAATTAGGTGTAATTAGTTTAAAAACTTGTAATTATTTTATTATTTTCTGTAATTTAGTGGGGGGGGGGGTTTGTACTTTAGATAATTGTTTTCTATTGTATTTAATTGTAGTTAGTTTAGGTAATTAATTTAATTACAGTGTAGTGTTAGATGTAATTGTAACTTAGGTTAAACTTTATTTTAACTAGGTAGTTATTAAATAGTTAATAACCATTTAATAACTATTGTACCTAGTTAAAATAAATACAAACTTGCCTGTAAAATAAAAATAAACCCTAAGCTAGATACAATGTAACTATTAGTTATATTGTAGCTAGCTTAGGGTTTATTTTATAGGTAAGTATTTAGTTTTAAATAGGAATAATTTAGTTAATGATAGGAATATTTATTTAGATTTATTTAAATTATATTTAAGTTATGGGGGTGTTACGGTTAGGGTTAGACTTAGGTTTAGGGGTTAATAACATAACATAGGTTGCGGCGATGTTGGGGGCGGCAGATTAGGCGTTAATAAGTGTAAGATTAGGGGTGTTTAGACTTGGGGTTCATGTTAGGGTGTTAGGTGTAGACATAACTTTTGTTTCCCCATAGGAATCAATGGGGCTGGGTTAGGAGCTTTACGCTGCTTTTTTGCAGGTGTTAGGTTTTTTTTCAGCCGGCTCTCCCTCATTGATTCCTATGGGGAAATCGTGCACAAGCACGTTTTACCTGCTTACCGCTAACGTAAGCAGCGCTGGTATTGAGGTGAGATGTGGAGCTAAATTTTGCTCTCCGCTTACTTTTTTGCGGTTAACGACGGGTTTGTAAAAACATGTAATACCAGCGTTGTCTTAAGTGAGTGGTGAGAATAAAATGCTCGTTAACACCGCACAGCCTTACTGACAAAACTCGTAATCTAGGCAAAAGTTTTTGAAAACTGCGCAGAAAGAAATGCTAAACGCAAAACAGTGTGAACAGAGGATCCCTCACCCTCATAAAACAATGTTGCACAATGGGAAATCCTAAAAGGAAAAGTCATAAAAGGAAAAAACACTGTAGCTCTGTACAAGACAGCTTAATTAGCAATGCATGACAGAAATTAGCATATAATAAAATTGCATTTAATCAGAGAGATAATAAAAAACAAAACTAAAAAAATCTCCTGGGAGAAGGAGACCGTAAATAAAACAAATGATAATGTAGTATCAAAAAAAGAGATAAAATGTATGCAATAAAAGATATATATGCAATAAAAAACAATCACATACAATCCAGCGTACACAGTGGGTTAAAATAACATAATGAAACGAATAAAGTTCATATCCACAAGAGGGACAAATCCCACAAAAGGAGGCTTGAGTGCGGTGAGCGGACTCCAAATATAAGGAAAACGCTGAAATTGGAAAGAAGATCCCAATCAAAATTGGAAAGAAAAACCAAATCTAAGGTGCGTTAAAGTACTTACACCGGGAGGATTTGGCTTCGGTTCACAACAGGTAGTCCTTTAAATCAACTGGCAAGGATCATAACACATATGAGTTCATGCTGATAACAGACTCCAATGTCTTTGCTCAAGAAGAAGATTTCCTTATTCACTCCAGTTACATCAATATCTGATATCTCTCAGTAATGTGGGCATGTCCAACAACAGCTGCACATGAAGTAAATGGGAGGAGAACAACAGTTCCTGTTAGGATCCTTGCCAGTTGATTTAAAGGACTACCTGTTGTAAACCGAAGCCAAATCATCATGGTGTAAGAATTTTAAAGCACCTTAGATTTGGTTTTTCTTCCAATTTTGATTCGGATCTTCTTTCCAATTTCAGCGTTTTCCTTACATTTGGATTCCGCTCACCGCACTCAAGCCTCCTTTTGTGGGATTTGTCCCTCTCGTGTATACGAGCGTTATTAGTTTCATTATGTTATTTTAACCCACTGTGTATGCTGGATTGTATGTGATTGTTTTTTATTGCATATATATCTTTTAGTGCATACATTTTATTTCTTTTTTTGATACTACATTATCATTTGTTTTATTTATGGTCTCCTTCTCCCAGGAGATTTTTTAGTTTTGTTTTTTATTATCTCTCTGATTAAATGCAATTTTATTAAACGCTAATTCCTGTCATGCATTGCTAATTAAGCTGTCTTGTACAGCGCTACAGTGTTTTTTCCTTTTAGGACTTTTCCTTTTAGGAGTTCTTTCTCATTGCTAAACACCAGACAACAAAGACCTCAGAATAGATTTAGTTTCACCTACTGCCCTCCTAATCACACCTTGACTCTGCCGTCTATCAAATGGGAATATACCCACAATTCCTCAACTCTGCATCTAGCAAGAATAGAAAAAAGTGAAATAAATGTTTCATAAAAAAACATTGTGATGGACAACTCGGGTCCCTTTTTACCGTATACAACACACAGTGTGCAGATGCTTCAATAAGCATGCCATCCGTGTCCTCTCATCCTTTTCTACTCACTTTTCTGGCTTACAAGTAACATTTAGGGTATCTAAATATTCTTTCTCTGCCTAGACACTGTTCACTGGAGTTGACCTGAGGGGTCCAGCAGCAGTCTGTGAGAGTACAACCAGCAAAGTCTTCAGTGTCTGGATACCCAAGCAACATATCTGCAAGGGAAAGATTTACTAAAACCTGTTCCCCAGATTCCACAAACTCAAGTATAAGTTGTGAAATCAGTATATATACTTTATTGAACACCACACACATACAGAACTCCTCTCATTATCTCAGTTCATATGCATGAGATAAGGATACAACTTACTTGTAATGTGCAAGAGATCTGGTATTAGGGTCATTAATCCTGCAATGAACATCTCCTTTAAATTAACAGCTGACTAAGCACACACAATCCTAGGATACAGAGCATTCAACAAGGTATTACTATAGTAATGTCCATGGCTTAAGATAGCTATAATAAACATGTATGAAGTTGTAAACCAGAGGAGACTATGGTTCATTATATAATCCATTTTCAACAATGATTTCAAAATGATGAAACACCAAGAGTATTTTATATAGGGATGTATGTAGAAAGAGTTTTAGGCAACATGGTCCCTGGCAGCCAACAAATGCCATGCATTGATTTAAATAGAGCTATAAATATACACACATATATCGCCCAACATAAATATAGAGGTTGGAAAAAAGATGGGCTATAAAATTATACTTCTGGGTACTAAAATGTTTGATATAATAATATCCCAATGCAGCATTACTTGCCCATATCTAACACAGCAAACCGTTTAACAAGCTTTGTCAAAATGATTTTTATAAATGTGAGCTGGTAAAGAAAGCTTGTTAATACTTATGAAAATTGGCCTGCGAGTAATACTTACCGCTGTCAGTGCTGAGCAAGCCCTGCAATAGGTTACCATCCCTGCTGGCACGGAATGGCTAAATGACAGGTGTCCTTTGCAGATGACCCTCAATTACCAATTACGGTTTTCTGTCATTTCAGCTTGGAGGGGCATGTGTTACTGTCTTGATCAGTTGATGGGAATGGAATGGATGACAAGATGATGAGACTGTGGGTCAGCTCTTGTCATGTTATGTTTTAATCAGAGAAGAATGCATGCAAGGAAGATATCCTTGTTCTTCAGCTTTCCAATATGCTTCCAGCCCTATGCCTAGAGTGCAGGACATACAACTACAATTCTCCTAAAATTAGCTTGGGGACTGAGAAATGCTTTGCCTTTAAGTGCAGTAAGGATTGGGTGAATTCAGGACATACTGTAAAATAAATAATAGTCACAAATTCTAAAATTATAATTTGGTAATAATAAGCTCACAATTTAGACAAATGTTTATATAAACACATAATTTATCTTAAATACATATAGACACATTTGCCAGATAAAGCATGCAATTTTAAACAACTTTCTATTTTATTTATATTATCAGATTTTCTCTTGGGGGTCTATTTATCAAGCTCCGAACAGAGCTTGATGCCCCGTGTTTCTGGCGAGCCTTCAGGCTCGTCAAAAACACAAGTTATGAAGCAGCGGTCTAAAGACCGCTCCTCCATAACCTGTCCACCTGCTCTGAAGCAGCGGACGGACATCGCCGAAAATCAAACCGATCCAATAGGATCGGATTGATTGACACCCCCTGATGGTGGCAAATCTGCAGGGGGTGGCGTTGCACCAGCATATGCTGTCGGAATTTATCGATGTGCGGTGGACATGGTTCGCTATAGCGGATCATGTCGGTCTGCACAATGATAAATGGACCCCCTGGTATCTTTTGTTGAAAATCAGGGATGTAAGCTCAGGTGGGTCCACATGTTTGGAGATTTATTTTAAGGTTTTCATATCCATTTAAATGTAGACAGAATATGCATATTTATGCATAAAACATAGTAAAACAATAATACTCAAGCCATGAAAGGGATAGGGGTATTTAGCTGTATGAGGATAGGCCTCGACATGACGGTTACTCCATATGAAAAAAGATCATTTTATACAAATAAAAAAAAAATACCTTTTTTTGCAAATGTCGGTTTATCCTGCATGACTTAATGGACATGGGGGGGGGGTTGATTTAAATCAAATCAGTTTTGTGCTAGATTATGAGTGGAGCACAAATAAGTGCTCCCCGCTTGCACCTTAATTTCGCTAGACAGAGGATTTTTGCGTGCATTGGGTTGTGCTCATATTACAAGTTGAAAGAAAAACGTTTTCGCACAAGCGCTCACCCGACGGCGAACTTTGAATATCCTGACTATGTTAACATTCTCGCGTACACTTCATTGAAGTGTGAAAAATTTTCTCTCTCTCTCTCTCTCTTTCTCTCTTTCTCTCTTTCTCTCTTTCTTTCTTTCTCTCTCTCTCTCTCTCTCTCTCTCTCTCTCTCTCTCTCTCTCTCTCTCTCTCTCTCTCTCTCTCTCTCTCTCTCTCTCTCTCTCTCTCTCTATATATATATATATATATATATATATATATAGTGAAGATTGGATTAGCCATATTAGTCCAGTAGATAAGATGCTCAAATACCAGAGTATTGCAGTATGCAGTGATACCTTTTTTTTGGACTAACATAATATTTCAAAGACAAGCTTTGGAGAATTTTCCTCCCTTCCTAAGGTCTGATGCAATACTGAACAATCTGATATAGAAAAACACTAAACACAACAAATGGAAGGGAGGGGGGTGAGAGGGGTGTCATAAATAGCAGAGGATGGGTCTGGAAGAGAATGGTGCAGGATAGCTGAGAATAGCCAGAAAGAGTAAATAAGCAAGTTGAAAAGAAAAACAAAAGGAAAAAAAACAGGGGGGCCAAGATAACCGCAGAGCATGGCATGCACGAATATAGCTACAATTATGAATGAAAACAAATGGATATAAAAAAAGGTGAAACAAGAATGTAAGGAAAAAGAAACCAATATAAGACAATAAGATGAGAGATTATAAAAAGTTTTGGTAGTGTGTGAGAAAGCCAGAGTCTACATTGAGTCCTTCATTTCTGGTGTTGAAATGTGTGATCATTTTCATCTCAAACGTCTTTCATTCATGAGAGTGTATGAAATTCCCATAAGAACTTTAATCCTGGGGTTTAGGATGGAGTGACCAGTCTGGGTGAAGTGATGACCAACAGGGGTACAATATTCCTTTTCCTTGTGGTTCTTGATAGAGTGTCTGTGTAGATTCACTCTGAGATGAAGCTTTAGGCCAGTTTTTCTAATGTAGAAACCTCTGTCACACCCTGTACACCGTTATCTATTTAAAAAAAAGAACATATTTCCCCATGTGAAGAACATTTGAATGTGAAATATTTAAGGTGCAAACACGGTTAAACACAGTATTAAATATGAATATTGCATAAATATAATTTTTCATGTTTTCAGCTATTTGACTGCAAAGGGCTCCAATGCACTGTTTTATATATATATATATATATATATATATATATATATATATATATATATATATATATATATATATATATATATTTACATATGTATTTATACAAAGATAATTATGAAATTATTAGGAGGTGAACTATCCCCAGTTTAGTAGGCTAAAGGGACAGTCTAGTCAAAAATAAACTTTCATGATTAAGATAGTGCATGTCATTTAAAGCAACTTTCCAATTTACTTTTATCATAAATTTTGCTTTGTTCTCTTGGTATTCTTAGTTGAAAGCTAAACATAGCTAGGCTCATATGATAATTTCTTAGGCCTTGAAGTCCGCCTCTTATCTGAATGCATTTTGACCGTTTTTTACAACTAGAGTGTGCTAGTTCATGTTTGCTGTATAGATATCATTGTGCTCATGTACGTGAAGTTACCTAGGAGTCAGCACTGATTGGCTAAAATGCAAGTCTGTCAAAAGAACTGAAATAAGGGGGCAGTCTGCAAAGGTTTAGATACAAGGTAATCACAGAGGTAAAAAGTGTATTAATATAACAGTGTTGGTTATGCAAAACTGGGGAATGGTTAATAAAGGGATTATCTATCTTTTTAAACAATAAAAATTCTAGTGTAGACTGTCCCTTTAATCACTCTTATTTGATCAACTTTTCAGCTCTACTTTATTGGAAGGAGAAAAATAAACATTGTCTTAATAACAACTATTTAAATAGTTTTTTACTTAACTAAAGAAAACAATCATAAACTCAATGATAATTTAAATTGTTTTATTAAACTAAAATGGGATTAAAGGGACAGTAATTGATTAAGATGGAACTTGAAATTTTAAACAACTTTCTAATTGACTTCTATTATCTGCTTTGTTCTCTTGGTATATTTTGTTGAAAAGCATACCGAGGTAGGTTAAGGAGCACTACTGGGAGCTAGCTGCTGATTGGTGGCTGCAAATACTGTATTTGCCTTCTGTCGTTGACTCACACAATGTGTTCAGCTAGCTCCCAATAGTGTATTGCTGATCCTTCAACAAAGAATGACAAGAGAATAAAGAAAATGTTAAAGGGACAGTCTGCACCAGAATATTTATTGTTTTAAAAGATAGATAATCCCTTTATTACCCATTCCCTAGTTTTGCATAATCAACACAGTTATATTAATACACCCTTTGAGGCCTATTGCCTGCGGATCAGGTCCGACAAACCTCGCTGAATGCAGAGAGCAATACGCTCTCCGTATTCAGCATTGCACCAACAGTTCTTGTGAGCTGCTGGTGCAACGCCGTCCCCTGCAGATTCATGGCCAATCAGCCACCAGCACGGGGTGTCAATCAACCTGATCGTACTCGGGTTGAATTGTGGCGATCTCTGTTCGCCGCTTCTTCAGACCGCTGCTTCATAACTGCTGTTTCTGGTGAGCCTGCAGGCTTGCCAGAAACACAGGGCCTCAAGCTCCGTACGGAGCTTGATAAATGGGCCTCTTTACCTCTGTGATTATCTTTTATCTAAGCCTCTGCAAACTACCCCTTATTTCAGTTCTTATGACAGACTTGCATTTTAGTCAATCAGTGCTGACTCCTAAGAACTCCAAGTGCATGAGTACAGTGTTATCTATATAAAACACATGAACTTACACCCTCTAGTGGTGAAAAACTGTAAAAATGCCCTGAGCTAAGAGGCGGCCTTCAAGGGCTTAGAAATTAGCATATAAACCTCCTAGATTTTGTTTTCAACTAAGAATACCAAGAGAACAAAGCAAAATTGGTGATAGAAGTAAATTTTTAAAATTACATGCCCTATCTGAATAATGAAAGTTTGTTTTGGACTAGACTGTCCCTTTAATAATAGAAGGAAATCTGAAAGTTGTTTAAAATTGTATGCTCTGGGGGGTAGTTATCAAGCCGTCAACCTCAAATACGCTGCGTATTCCGCAGCGTATTTGTGGCGAGGCTGATACGCCTTAGTTATCAAAGGCTCGAGACCGGCAAAAGTAGAATTTTGTGACGTCAGCTTCGATCCGCCGGACTCAGTCCGACACAGATCGATTCTTACGTCACTCCAGATGTTCCGCACACAAGTGCGGCACATTCTCACTACTTTTGCTAGCTATCAAAAAACTAGCAGGTACGATCAGCAGTTTTACGGCCCAGCGTACCTGGTTTTCAAAGCGCCAGCCTGGAGGCGGCGGATCCCATAGGAATCAATGGGAGTCTGACCATAGCGAAAGTACAAGTTCGCTGCTGACAGACATCCCATTGATTTCTATGGGAGCTGTCTACACCTAACACCCTAACATGTACCCCGAGTCTAAACACCCCTAATCTGACCCCCCCTACACCGCCGCAACTAAATAAAGTTATTACCCCCTAAACCGCCGCTCCCGGAGCCCACCGCAAGCTACTCTATACATATTAACCCCTAAACCGCCGCTCCCGGAGCCCACCGCAACTATAATAAATGTATTAACCCCTAACCCGCCGCTCCCTGAACCCGCCGCAACCTATATTAAATGTATTAACCCCTATCCTGCCCCCCCTACACCGTCGCCACCTATAATACATTTATTAACCCCTATCCTGCCCCCCCTACACCGTCGCCACCTATAATAAATTTATTAACCCCTATCCTGCCCCCCACTATGCCGCCGCCACTGTAATAAAATGATTAACCCCTAAACCTAACCCTAACCCTAACGCCCCCTAACTTAAATATTAATTAAATAAATCTAAATAAATTAACTCTTATTAACTAAATGAATCCTATTTAAAACTAAATACTTACCTTTAAAATAAACCCTAATATAGCTACAATATAAATAATAATTATATTCTAGCTATCTTAGGATTTATTTTTATTTTACAGGTACCTTTCAATTTATTTTAACCATGTACAATAACTATTAAATAGTTATTAACTATTTAATAGCTTACCTAGCTAAAATAAAGAGAAATGTACCTGTTAAATAAATCCTAACCTAAGTTACAATTACACCTAACACTACACTATACTTTAATAAATTATTCCTATTTAAAAATAAATACTTACCTGTAAAATAAACCCTAAGATAGCTACAATGTAATTAATAATTATATTATAGCTATCTTAGGATTTATATTTATTTTACAGGTAACTTTGTATTTATTTTAGCTAGTTAGAATAGTTATTAAATAGTTATTAACTATTTAATAACTACCTAGCTAAAAGAAATACAAAATTACCTGTAAAATAAATCCTAGCTTAAGTTACAATTAAACCTAATACTACACTATCATTACATTAATTAAATAAATTAACTACAAATAACTACAATGAAATACAATTACATAAACTAACTAAAGTACAAAAAATAAAAAAAGCTAAGTTACAAAAAATAAAAAATTAAGTTACAAACATGTTAAAAATATTACAACAATTTTAAGCTACTTACACCTAATCTAAGCCCCCTAATAAAATAACAAACCCCCCCAAAATAAAAAAAATCCCTAGCCTATTCTAAATTACATAAATTTCAAAGCTCTTTTACCTTACCAGCCCTTAAAAGGGCCATTTGTGGGGGCATGCCCCAAAAAGTTCAGCTCTTTTGCCTGTAAAATAAAAATACAACCCCCCCCCCAACATTAAAACCCACCACCCACATACCCCTAATCTAACCCAAACCCCCCTTACAAAAACCTAACAATAATCCCCTGAAGATCATCCTACCTTGAGTCGTCTTCACTCAGCCGAGCCACCGATGGAACTGAAGAGGACATCCGGAGCGGAAGAAGTTAATCCTCCAAGCGGCGCTGAAGAAATCTTCCATCCGATGAAGTCATCATCCATGCGGCGCTGAAGAAGTCTTCGATCCGGCCGATGTCATCTTCAAAGAGGCGCTGAAGAGGTCTTCTATCCGGGCGAAGTCATCTTCCAAGCCGGGTCTTCAATCTTCCTTCCGCCGACGCGGAACCACCTTCTTCACCGACGGACTACGACGAATGACGGCTCCTTTAAGGGACGTCATCCAAGATGGCGTCCCCTCAATTCCGATTGGCTGATAGGATTCTATCAGCCAATCGGAATTAAGGTAGGAAAATCTGATTGGCTGATGGAATCAGCCAATCAGATTCAAGTTCAATCCGATTGGCTGATCCAATCAGCCAATCAGATTGAGCTCGCATTCTATTGGCTGATCGGAACAGCCAATAGAATGCGAGCTCAATCTGATTGGCTGATTCCATCAGCCAATCAGATTTTCCTACCTTAATTCCGATTGGCTGATAGAATCCTATCAGCCAATCGGAATTGAGGGGACGCCATCTTGGATGACGTCCCTTAAAGGAGCCGTCATTCGTCGTAGTCCGTCGGTGAAGAAGGTGGTTCCGCGTCGGCGGAAGGAAGATTGAAGACCCGGCTTGGAAGATGACTTCGCCCGGATAGAAGACCTCTTCAGCGCCTCTTTGAAGATGACATCGGCCGGATCGAAGACTTCTTCAGCGCCGCCTGGATGATGACTTCATCGGATGGAAGATTTCTTCAGCGCCGCTTGGAGGATTAACTTCTTCCGCTCCGGATGTCCTCTTCAGTTCCATCGGTGGCTCGGCTGAGTGAAGACGACTCAAGGTAGGATGATCTTCAGGGGATTAGTGTTAGGTTTTTGTAAGGGGGGTTTGGGTTAGATTAGGGGTATGTGGGTGGTGGGTTTTAATGTTGGGGGGGGGGTTGTATTTTTATTTTACAGGCAAAAGAGCTGAACTTTTTGGGGCATGCCCCCACAAATGGCCCTTTTAAGGGCTGGTAAGGTAAAAGAGCTTTGAAATTTATGTAATTTAGAATAGGGTAGGGATTTTTTTTATTTTGGGGGGGTTTGTTATTTTATTAGGGGGCTTAGATTAGGTGTAAGTAGCTTAAAATTGTAGTAATATTTTTAACATGTTTGTAACTTAATTTTTTATTTTTTGTAACTTAGCTTTTTTTTTTTTTGTACTTTAGTTAGTTTATGTAATTGTATTTCATTGTAGTTATTTGTAGTTAATTTATTTAATTAATGTAATGATAGTGTAGTATTAGGTTTAATTGTAACTTAAGCTAGGATTTATTTTACAGGTAATTTTGTATTTCTTTTAGCTAGGTAGTTATTAAATAGTTAATAACTATTTAATAACTATTCTAACTAGCTAAAATAAATACAAAGTTACCTGTAAAATAAATATAAATCCTAAGATAGCTATAATATAATTATGAATTACATTGTAGCTATCTTAGGGTTTATTTTACAGGTAAGTATTTATTTTTAAATAGGAATAATTTATTAAAGTATAGTGTAGTGTTAGGTGTAATTGTAACTTAGGTTAGGATTTATTTCACAGGTACATTTCTCTTTATTTTAGCTAGGTAAGCTATTAAATAGTTAATAACTATTTAATAGCTATTGTACATGGTTAAAATAAATTGAAAGGTACCTGTAAAATAAATATAAATCCTAAGATAGCTAGAATATAATTATTATTTATATTGTAGCTATATTAGGGTTTATTTTAAAGGTAAGTATTTAGTTTTAAATAGGATTCATTTAGTTAATAAGAGTTAATTTATTTAGATTTATTTAATTAATATTTAAGTTAGGGGGGCGTTAGGGTTAGACTTAGGTTTAGGGGTTAATCATTTTATTACAGTGGCGGCGGCGTAGTGGGGGGCAGGATAGGGGTTAATAAATTTATTATAGGTTGCGGCGGGTTCATGGAGCGGCGGTTTAGGGGTTAAACTATTTATTTAGTTGCGGAGAGGTGCGGGATCAGCAGGATAGGGGTTAATAATTTTATAATAGAGGGCGACGGTGTAGGGGGGGCAGGATAGGGGTTACTAGGTATAATGTAGGTGGCAGCGGTGTCCGGGAGCGGCGGTTTAGGGGTTAATACATTTATAAGACTTGCGGCGGGGTCTAGGAGCGGCGGTTTAGGGGTTAGTAACTTTATTTAGTTGCGGGGGCCTCCGGGGGCGCCGGTATAGGGGGTAGAACAGTGTAGTTTAGTGTGAGTGCTTAGTGACAGGCTAGCAATAAAGCTGGGAAAAAGCCGAAGGGCAGCGAGATCGGATGAGTGATAACTGTCACAGTCCGCTGCTCATCGCCCCGCGGCTTTTTGACAGCTTTATTTGATAACTTAGGCGAACGTATTCAAGGTCCGCGGCGGCGAAGGTAGGCGAGCTTAGGCGGACGTATTGGACCGGCGAAGCCAGAAAAGTAGACGGCTTGATAAGTAGCCCCCTCTGTCTGAACCTTAAATCAAAATTGTTGGGTTTATGTACCTTTAAAGCAGTTTTTTTTCCACCAGTGTGCCATGAGAGATCCTCAGGTGTGCCGCGGCAGACTGACAACAGTGTGACGTTTTTAAAATTTTGCTTGTTTTTTTATTCTGGGCTATTTTTTTATTTTGAGTGAAATGACTGAGGATAACTGCGCAGCGGCAGCTCGCCTCCCCGACCCGTGTTCACACTTGGAAGGAACCCCCACCCACAACAACATGTGTCTAGTGTCGGCTCTACACACAGCACCACGCGACACTTCAATCCCCTATGCATGCTGGCGTAGCTTTGCTCCTCCTCCAGAACTTCTCAGCACAAGGAACATGACCGGAGGACTGGAGACTCACTGGAGAGGAAGAGGGAGGAGCCAGCCAGCCGGTGGAGTTTCAGGAGTGTCAGTGTGTAATAAGGTAAAAATAAAAAAATCCCCAAATTTACTGTTACTGAAATTTACTGTACCAACATTATATCATGTTGTTTGTAATTTGTGTGTGCAGTGCAAGTTGACTGCAGGTCAAATCATATCCTGAAAAAAACATAACCAAGCACCTCCATTATGACTCACTGTTTCAGGAGTGTAACATTCAAAAAAAGTCCTCAAATTTACTGTTACCACCTTTATATCTTCTTTCTTGGTAATTTGGGTGAGCAAGTTGACTGCTGGTCAAAAAGCATAACCAAGCAAGCACCTCCATACTTTTACAAATTTTACTAGAGTTCAGGAGGGAAACGTTTTTCAAAAGAAGGAAAAACAGAGTTGTTTCTTTTTTACTAGAGTTCAGGAGGGAAACGATTTTAAGATACCAAGAGAAGAAATAGGTCAATAGAAATAAGTAAATTAGTTTATATACAGTATGTATTGTATCTGCTGTCTGAATTGTTTTGTTGTCATGTATGTGTGTGTGTGTGCGCATGTATGTATGTGTACATGTATGTGTGTGTGTATGTATGCATTTGTATGTGTGTGTGTGTGTGTATGCTTTTGTTTGTGTATGTGTTTGTATACATGTGTGTATGCTTGTGTATATATGTGTATATATATATATATGTGTATATATATGTATATACTGTATATATATGTGTATATATATATATATATATATATATATATGTGTGTGTATATATATATATATATATATATATATGTGTGTGTGTTAGTGATGTTGCGAACCTCAAAATTGACTTCAATAGGCAGGGGAACTTTAAAACCCACAGGGACTCTTTCTGGCCACAATAGTGATGGAAAAGTTGTTTCAAGGGGACTAACACCTGGACTGTGGCATGCTGGAGGGGGATCCATGGCAAAACTCCCATGGAAAATTACATAGTTGATGCAGAGTCTGGTTTTAAGCCATAAAGGGCATAAATCACCTAACATTCCTAAATTGTTTGGAATAACGTGCTTTAAAACATCAGGTATGATGTTGTATCGATCAGGTAGTGTAAGGGTTACGCCCGCTTCCCAGCGACAGACCAAACTCCCCGTGTAACGCAGCGCAAACAACCGCAAACAGTCCATTTGCACAACCACGAGATAGATAGATTTGATAGATACATAGATTACATAGATCAATAGATGCAATATACATTTGATAAATACGAATTACATAGATCAATAGATGCAATATACATTTGATAGATACGAATTACATAGATCAATAGATGCAATATACATTTGATAGATACGAATTACATAGATCAATAGATGCAATATACATTTGATAGATACGAATTACATAGATCAATAGATGCAATATACATTTGATAGATACGAATTACATAGATCAATAGATGCAATATACATTTGATAGATACGAATTACATAGATCAATAGATGCAATATACATTTGATAGATACAAATTACATAGATCAATAGATGCAATATACATTTGATAGATATGAATTACATAGATCAATAGATGCAATATACATTTGATAGATACGTATTACATAGATCAATAGATGCAATATACATTTGATAGATACGATTGATAGATAGATTTGATAGATAAAGAGATAGATTTGATAGATATATAATTTCACAGACAGAGAATTACAAGACGTGCGGTCTGAGACCCATGGTAAGGTTCCCAGAGGCAGTTGCGGCGCCAGGGGACGTGTATATGGCATGGATTTTAGGAACCGGGAGATGGAAAAAGATGCTTGGTCGGTCCTCCTGCTTCAAATTTGGGCACTGCACGTGCAATCTATTGTGCCACCAGATATGAGTGGTGTGTTAAGTAGTACTATTCTTAGCAGTTTAATACCTGTTACTCCCCCTATCGGGGGAGGTGTATATGGCATTGATTTTAGGAACCGGGAGATGGAAAAAGATGCTTGGTCGGTCCTCCTACTTCAAATTTGGCCGAAACACAAGTGGCTGTCACAAAACAGTCCGGCCACGAGATAGATAGATTTGATAGATAGATACATAGATTACATAGATCAATACAAGCAATATACATTTGATAGATATGAATTACATAGATCAATAGATGCAATATACATATGATAGATACGAATTACATAGATCAATAGATGCAATATACATTTGATAGATACGAATTACATAGATCAATAGATGCAATATACATTTGATAGATACGAATTACATAGATCAATAGATGCAATATACATTTGATAGATACGAATTACATAGATCAATAGATGCAATATACATTTGATAGATACGAATTACATAGATCAACAGATGCAATATACATTTGATAGATACGATTGATAGTTAGATAGATTTGATAGATAAATAGATAGATTTGATAGATATATAATTTCCCAGACAGAGAATTACAAGACGTGCGGTCTTGGACCCATGGTAAGGTTACTTCCTTTTGCACAATCGAGTACAGGTTGGGTTCCGGGATTGCCTTTTGTGCAAAGAAATTGTGGCCGGGTACCTTCCACTGCGGTGTCCCCTATCAGGGGACGTGTATATGGCATGGATTTTAGGAACCGGGAGATGGAAAAAGATGCTTGGACACCCAGTACAGGTCGTTCTCCTTCAGCCTTTTTATACGAGGGTCCCCGACCCTCAACAGGCACGACAGCATGAAAGACCCCATATGCCATGACTTCCTTTTGCACTAACGAGTACAGGTATGGCATCGTTTTTAGGAACCTGGAGATAATTTTTAGGGACCGGGAGATGGAAAAAGATGCTTGGTCAGCCCTCCTACTTCAAATTTGGGGCACTGCGCGTGCAATCTACTGTGCCACCAGATATGAGTGGTGTGTTAAGTAGTACTATTCTTAGCAGTTTAATCTGTCATGCTCGGCTGAGTAGGTTCAGGAGTTTGGAGCATGTGCAAGGTGACGGCTGAGTTAAGCTGAGAGGATGTGAAGAGGTGAGTAGGTCTCAGTATACCAGAATGGAAACACAGAACAAAGAAGGGCTTTTGTTAAAGTAACTTTACTAAGGTAATGCAAGGAAAACAAGAGATAAAGCACATCGAGGTTATATTCCAAACTGATAATAAACAAATGAAAGTCTTGTAAAAGAACAGTTCAAGCTGAAGTCTTTCAACAGACACAGACGACCCTTACGAGTACTTGATATTAGGATCAAAGTGGGCATACACGGGTATTAGAGCCAGGGTACTTGGTATCATAAGCCAGTATCTCGGTAAAGCAACTTGGTTTCAGTAACGGGCCGAGCGGCGAGCATACGCCTGTATCTCGGTAAGGCAACTTGGTTTCAGGAACGGGCCGAGCATACGCCAGTATCTCGGTAAGGCCACTTGGTTTCAGGAAGTGGCCGAGCATACGCCAGTATCTCGGTATAGCAACTTGGGTTCAGGAAGGGGCTGAGCATACGCCAGTATCTCGGTAAGGAAACTTGGGTTCAGGAACGGGCCGAGCGGCGAGCATACGCCTGTATCTCGGTAAGGCAACTTGGTTTCAGGAACGGGCCAAGCATACGCCAGTATCTCGGTATAGCAACTTGGGTTCAGGAAGGGGCCGAGCATACGCCAGTATCTCGGTAAGGCAACTTGGGTTCAGGAAGGGGCCGAGCATACACCATTATCTAGGATCTCGGTAAGGCAACTTGGTTTCAGGAAGGAGCCGAGCATACGCCAGTATCTCGGTAAGGCAACTTGGTTTCAGGAAGGAGCCGAGCATACGCCAGTATCTCGGTAAGTCAACTTGGGTTCAGGAACAGGCCGAGCATACGCCAGTATCTCGGTAAGGCAACTTGGGTTCAGGAACAGGCCGAGCATACGCCAGTATCTTGGTAAGGCAACTTGGGTTCAAGAACAGGCCGAGCATACGCCAGTATCTCGGTAAGGCAACTTGGGTTCAGGAACAGGCAGAGCATATGCCAGTATCTCAGTAAGGCAACTTGGGTTCAGGAACAGGCCGAGCATATGCCAGTATCTCGGTTAGGCAACTTGGGTTCAGGAACAGGCCGAGCATACGCCAGTATCTCGGTAAGACAACTTTGGTTCAGGAACAGGCCGAGCATACGCCAGTATCTCGGTAAGGCAACTTAGTTTCAGGAAGACAAATGTCACAGTAGAGTTGCTTAGACTCAGGAAGCAGATAAATAAACAGTTCTTACAGCAGTGGAGTTTAGTACCTACAGCCAAGGAAGTATACAGGTACTCACAGCAGAGGTACTTGGCTTCAGGATAAACAGATGTCCCAGTATAGTTGCTTAGACTCAGCAAGCAGATTAACATACAGTTCTTACAGCAGTGGAGTTTAGTACCAACAGCCAACGAAGTACACAGGTACTCACAGCAGAGGTACTTGGCTTCAGGATAAACAGATGTCACAGTATAGTTGCTTAGACTCAGCAGGCAGATTAACATACAGTTCTTACAGCAGTGGAGTTTAGTACCAACAGCCAAGAAAGTATACAGGTACTCACAGCAGAGGTACTTTGCTTCAGGATAAACAGATGTCACAGTATAGTTGCTTAGACTCAGCAGGAAGATTAACATACAGTTTTTACAGCAGTGGAGTTTAGTACCAACAGCCAAGGAAGTATACCGGTACTCACAGCAGAGGTACTTGGCTTCATGATAAACAGATGTCACAGTATAGTTGCTTAGACTCAGCAGGCAGATTAACATACAGTTCTTACAGCAGTGGAGTTTAGTACCAACAGCCAAGGAAGTATACAGGTACTCACAGCAGAGGTATTTGGCTTCAAGATAAACAGATGTCACAGTCTAGTTGCTTAGACTCAGCAAGCAGATTAACATACAGTTCTTACAGCAGTGGAGTTTAGTACCAACAGCCAACGAAGTATACAGGTACTCACAGCAGAGGTACTTGGCTTCAGGATAAACAGATGTCCCAGTATAGTTGCTTAGACTCAGCAGGCAGATTAACATACAGTTCTTACAGCAGTGGAGTTTAGTACCAACAGCCAAGGAAGTATACCGGTACTCACAGCAAAGGTACTTGGCTTCAGGATAAACAGTATAGTTGCTTAGACTCAGCAGCCAGTTAAGCTTACAGTTCTCACCACAGCATGGTGATAGACACAGTAGCCAAGTAAGCATACAGGATACAAATGAATTGTCAGAATACAAGCCAAAGGTCAGTAACCAGGAAAGCAGTCCAATCTTTCATAAAGCAAAAAGGGGAATCCAGAAGAATGGTCAATTAGCAAGCCGTTTAGATGCCAGGGATCCAACAACAAAACAGGAATTCATTAAACAGAAGCAGCTAATCTCATCAGGCCTTTTTTAATCGAATGTATCGCCCAATGTCAGTCCCTTCGGGATCCATCCCTCATTCATTTTAATAAAGGTGAGATAATCAAGACTTTTTTGACCTAGGCGACTTCTCTTCTCAGTGACAATACCTCCTGCTGCACTGAAGGTCCTTTCTGACAGGACACTTGAAGCGGGGCAGGCCAGAAGTTCGATTGCAAATTGGGTTAGCTCAGGCCACAGGTCAAGCCTGCACACCCAGTAGTCAAGGGGTTCATCGCTCCTCAGAGTGTCGAGATCCGCAGTTAATGCGAGGTAGTCTGCTACCTGTCGGTTGAGTCGTTCTCTGAGGCTGGATCCCGAAGGGCTCTGGCGATGCATAGGAGTTAAAAAGGTCCGCATGTCCTCCATCAACAACACGTCTGGAAAGCGTCCTGTCCTTGCCGGCGGGGTCATGGGAGGAGGAGTATTACTTTCATCTCTTCCCCTGTTAGATTCCCGTTGTGCTGTGAGATCACCCTTATACGCTGTGTAAAGCATAGTTTTTAATTTATTTTTGAACTGCTCCATCCTTTCCGAATTGTGGGAATTCGGTAACATTTCAGTCACTTTATGCTTATACCAGGGGACTAGTAGCGTGGACACCCAGTACAATTCGTTCTCCTTCAGCTTTTTTATAAGAGTGTCCCTCAGCAGGCACGACAGCATGAAAGACCCCATTTGCACAAGGTTGGATGCCGAGCTACTCATGTCCCATTCCTCATCCTCAGTGATCTCTGGTATTTTCTTCCCCCCAGCCACGTACAACACCACGGGTACCAGATAGGTAACAACAACGAGCACCCTTGGATGCCTGTTGTGCTTGGTCTTCCTCCTCCTCCTCAAAGCCACATTCCTCTTCTGACTCCTCTTCCTCACAATCCTCTTCCTGCATTGCCGCTGGTCCAGCAAGCGATGCTGATAAGGCTGTTTCTGGTGGTGATGGAGACCACAACTCTTCCTCTTCACGCTCATCTACGCCCTGATCCAGCACTCTTTGCAGGGCACGCCCCAGGAAGAAAACAAATGGTATGATGTCGCTGATGGTGCCTTCGGTGCGACTGACTAGGTTTGTCACCTCCTCAAAAGGACGTATGAGCTTACAGGCATTACGCATGAGCGTCCAGTAACGTGGCAAAAAAAATCCCCAGCTCCCCAGAGGCTGTCCTAGCACCCCGGTCATACAAATACTCGTTAACAGCTTTTTCTTGTTGGAGCAGGCGGTCGAACATTAGGAGTGTTGAATTCCAACGTGTCGGGCTGTCGCAAATCAAGCGCCTCACTGGCAGGTTGTTTCGCCGCTGGATATCTGACAAGTGCGCCATGGCCATGTAGGAATGCCTGAAATGGCCACACACCTTCCTGGCCTGCTTCAGGATGTCCTGTAAGCCTGGGTACTTATGCACAAAGCGTTGTACAATCAGATTACACACATGTGCCATGCACGGCACATGTGTCAACTTGCCCAATTTCAATGCCGCCACCAAATTACTTCCATTGTCAGAAACAACTTTGCCAATCTCCAGTTGGTGCGGAGACAGCCACTGATCCACCTGTGCGTTCAGGGCAGACAGGAGTGCTGGTGCGGTGTGACTCTCTGCTTTCAGGCAAGTCAACCCCAAGACGGCGTGACACTGCCGTATCCGGGGTGTTGAATAGTTCCTGGGGAGCTGGGGGGTGCCGTTGATGTGGAGCAAGGCGCAGCAGCAGAAGAGGACTCAGCCGAGGAAGTGGTTATGGAAGATTATGGAGTAGGAGGAGTAGAGGAGGTAGCAGCAGGCCTGCCTGCAAGTCGTGGCGGTGTCACCAACTCCTCTGCAGAGCCACGCATTCCATGCTTGTCAGCCGTCAGCAGGTTTACCCAATGCACAGTGTAGGAGATATATATCTGCCCTGACCATGCTTTGCAGACCAGCTATCAGTGGTCAGATGGACCCTTGCCCCAACGCTGAGTGCCAGACATGCCATTACTTCCTTTCGCACAATCGAGTACAGGTTGGGGATTGCCTTTTGTGAAAAGAAATTTTGGCCGGGTACCTTCCACTGTGGTGTCCCAATAGATTTTTTTGAACGCCTCAGACTCCACCAGCTTGTACGGTAAAAGCTGGCGGGCTAAGAGCTCAGACAAGCCAGCTGTCAGACGCCGGGCAAGGGGGTGACTTTGGGGACATTGGCTTCTTACGCTCAAACATGTCCTTGACAGACACCTGACTGTGGGCAGATGAGCAGGAACTGCTACGTAAGAGAGACTGAGTGGCGGATGGTTGAGAGGGGGCAAGGAATACAGCAGTGGTTGACGTGGCTGAAGATGCTGGACCAGGAGGAGGATGGCAGCTTTGAGTTTGTGTGCTGCTTCTACTCATGTGTTCATCCCATCGTCATTTGTGATGTGAGATCATATGTCTTCGCAAAGCAGTTGTACCTAGGTGGGTGTTGCACTTCCCACGACTCAGTTTCTTTTGGCACAGGTTTCAAATGGCATCGCTGTTGTCAGAGGCAGACACACAAAAAAAAGCCACACTGCTGAGCTCTGCGATGACGGCATTCTGGTGGTGGCAACAGCATGCGTTGATTGGCGTGCTGTCTGGCTTACCCCGGGTGCCGATGCATGCTGTCTGACTGTGCCACTTTCTCCTTGCAACGACCTCCCCCTGCGTCCAACTCGTCTCCTCCTCCTCCTCTCTGTCTCCCCATCTGAACTTTCCCCCTATTCTTCTTCTCTTCTAGCAGGCACCCACGTGACATCCACGGACGCATCATCATCAACCGCTTCACTTGTATCTGACAAATCAACAAAGGAAGCAGCAGCGGGTACAACATCATCATCATCACACCGTACGTCTATGTCTGTAATGCTGCCTGATTGAGACATATCACTGTTATCTACATCCTCTGTCAATGATGGTTGCGCATCACTCATTTTTTCCAACTGATGTGTCAATAACTCCTCTGACAGACCAAGTGAAGCGGCTGTGGTGCTAGAGTTGGTGGTGGCGGCAGGCGGGCGAGTGGCACTGGTCACTTCAGAGGTGCCCGAAGCTAAGCTGGAGGTGGATGGTGCGTCAAGGTTACGAGCGGAAGCTATAGAAGATTGGGTGTCCTGTGTTATAAAGTCAACAATTTCATCAGAGCTTTTCGTGTCCATGGTACGTGGCTTAACACTGGGCATTATTCTATGGCCAAAGGGAATCACAGCACCACGACCAGGACGGCACCTGAGGGGTGGCCTGCCTCTGCCTGTCATTTTTTTTTTTAAATGTAGACTTACACTACTATTAAACAAAATATGAGTGGTGCCACTGGGCAAGTGGGCACAGTGACAGTATACGCTGTGAGCCTGACACAAAAAAGCAGATTGATGTTTCACAATCCAAAAAGTTTATTTTTTTTAAATGTACACTTACACTACTATTAAACAAGATATGAGTGGTGGCACTGGGCAAGTGGGCACAGTATACACTGTGAGCCTGACACAAAAAAGCAGACTGATGTTTTACAGTCAAAAAAATTTTTTAAAAATATTTACACTACTGTTATAACAAATATGATTGGTGGCACTAGTTGGCAAGTGGGCCTGGCACACACGCTGGCAGGCAGGCAACTGCAATTAGATTACACTAGCAGACTGATGTTTCACAGTCAAAAAAGTTTTTTTTAAAATATTTACACTACTGTTATAATAAATATGAGTGGTGGCACTAGTTGGCAAGTGGGCCTGGCACACACGCTGGCAGGCAGGCAACTGCAATTAGATTACACTAGCAGACTGATGTTTCACAGTCAAAAATGTTTTTTTTTAAATATTTACACTACTGTTATAACAAATATGATTGGTGGCACTAGTTGGCAAGTGGGCCTGGCACACACGCTGGCAGGCAGGCAACTGAAATTAGATTACACTAGCAGAATGATGTTTCACAGTCAAAAAAGTTTTTTTAAAAATATTTACACTACTGTTATAACAAATATGATTGGTGGCACTAGTTGGCAAGTGGGCCTGGCACACACGCTGGCAGGCAGGCAACTGGAATTAGATTACACTAGCAGACTGATGTTTCACAGTCAAAAAAGTTTTTTAAAATATTTACACTACTGTTATAATAAATATGAGTGGTGGCACTAGTTGGCAAGTGGGCCTGGCACACACGCTGGCAGGCAGGCAACTGAAATTAGATTACACTAGCAGACTGATGTTTCACAGTCAAAAAAGTTTTTTTTAAAAAAATATTTACACTACTGTTACAACAAATATGAGTGGTGCCACTAACTTGGCAAGTGGGCCTGGCACATACACTGGCAGGCAACTGCAATTAGATTACACTAGCAGACTGATGTTTCACAGTCAAAAATGTTTTTTTTTAAATATTTACACTACTGTTATAACAAATATGATTGGTGGCACTAGTTGGCAAGTGTGCCTGGCACACACGCTGGCAGGCAGGCAACTGAAATTAGATTACACTAGCAGACTGATGTTTCACAGTCAAAAAAGTTTTTTTTTTTAAATATTTACACTACTGTTATAACAAATATGATTGGTGGCACTAGTTGGCAAGTGGGCCTGGCACACACGCTAGCAGGCAGGCAACTGAAATTAGATTACACTAGCAGACTGATGTTTCACAGTCAAAAAAGTTTTTTTATTAAATATTTACACTACTGTTACAACAAATATGATTGGTGCCACTAACTTAACAAGTGGTCCTGGCACACACGCTGGCAGGCAGGCAACTGCAATTAGATTACACTAGCAGACTGATGTTTCACAGTCAAAAAAGTTTTTTTTTTAAATATTTACACTACTGTTATAACAAATATGATTGGTGGCACTTAGCAAGTGGGCCTGGCACACATGCTGGAAGGCAGGCAACTGCAATTAGATTACACTAGCAGACTGATGTTTCAGTCAAAAAAGTTTTTTTAAAAATATTTATACTACTGTTATAACAAATATGATTGGTGGCACTAGTTGGCAAGTGGGCCTGGCACACACGCTGTCAGGCAGGCAACTGAAATTAGATTACACTAGCAGACTGATGTTTCACAGTCCAAAAAGTTTTTTTTTTAAATATTTACACTACTGTTATAACAAATATGATTGGTGCCACGAGTTTGCAAGTGGGCCTGGCACACACGCTGGCAGGCAGGCAACTGAAATTAGATTACACTAGCATACTGATGTTTCACGGTCAAAAAAGTTTTTTTAAAAAATATTTACACTACTGTTACAACAAATATGATTGGTGCCACTAACTTGGCAAGTGGGCCTGGCACACACGCTGGCAGGCAGGCAGGCAACTGCAATAAGATTACACTAGCAGACTGATGTTTCACAGTCAAATTTTTTTTTTTTAAATATTTACACTACTGTTACAACAAATATGAGTGGTGCCACTAACTTGGCAAGTGGGCCTGGCACACACGCTGGCAGGCAGGCAACTGCAATAAGATTACACTAGCAGACTAATGTTTCACAGTCAAAAAAGTTTTTTTTTTAATATTTACACTACTGTTATAACAAATATGATTGGTGGCACTAGTTGGCAAGTGGGCCTGGCACACACGCTGGCAGGCAGGCAACTGCAATTAGATTACACTAGCAGACTGATGTTTCACAGTCAAAAAAGGTTTTTTTAAAAATATTTACACTACTGTTATAACAAATATGATTGTTGGCACTAGTTGGCAAGTGGGCCTGGCACACACGCTGGCAGGCAGGCAACTGCAATTAGATTACACTAGCAGACTGATGTTTCACAGTCAAAAATGTTTTTTTTTAAATATTTACACTACTGTTATAACAAATATGATTGGTGGCACTAGTTGGCAAATGGGCCTGGCACACACGCTGGCAGACAGGCAACTGAAATTAGATTACACTAGCAGAATGATGTTTCACAGTCAAAAAAGTTTTTTTTAAAATATTTACACTACTGTTATAACAAATATGATTGGTGGCACTTAGCAAGTGGGCCTGGCACACATGCTGGAAGGCAGGCAACTGCAATTAGATTACACTAGCAGACTGATGTTTCAGTCAAAAAAGTTTTTTTAAAAATATTTATACTACTGTTATAACAAATATGATTGGTGGCACTAGTTGGCAAGTGGGCCTGGCACACACGCTGTCAGGCAGGCAACTGAAATTAGATTACACTAGCAGACTGATGTTTCACAGTCCAAAAAGTTTTTTTTTTAAATATTTACACTACTGTTATAACAAATATGATTGGTGCCACGAGTTTGCAAGTGGGCCTGGCACACACGCTGGCAGGCAGGCAACTGAAATTAGATTACACTAGCATACTGATGTTTCACGGTCAAAAAAGTTTTTTTAAAAAATATTTACACTACTGTTACAACAAATATGATTGGTGCCACTAACTTGGCAAGTGGGCCTGGCACACACGCTGGCAGGCAGGCAACTGCAATAAGATTACACTAGCAGACTGATGTTTCACAGTCAAATTTTTTTTTTTTAAATATTTACACTACTGTTACAACAAATATGAGTGGTGCCACTAACTTGGCAAGTGGGCCTGGCACACACGCTGGCAGGCAGGCAACTGCAATAAGATTACACTAGCAGACTAATGTTTCACAGTCAAAAAAGTTTTTTTTTTTATATTTACACTACTGTTATAACAAATATGATTGGTGGCACTAGTTGGCAAGTGGGCCTGGCACACACGCTGGCAGGCAGGCAACTGCAATTAGATTACACTAGCAGACTGATGTTTCACAGTCAAAAAAGTTTTTTTTAAAAATATTTACACTACTGTTATAACAAATATGATTGTTGGCACTAGTTGGCAAGTGGGCCTGGCACACACGCTGGCAGGCAGGCAACTGCAATTAGATTACACTAGCAGACTGATGTTTCACAGTCAAAAATGTTTTTTTTTAAATATTTACACTACTGTTATAACAAATATGATTGGTGGCACTAGTTGGCAAATGGGCCTGGCACACACGCTGGCAGGCAGGCAACTGAAATTAGATTACACTAGCAGAATGATGTTTCACAGTCAAAAAAGTTTTTTTTAAAATATTTACACTACTGTTATAACAAATATGATTGGTGGCACTAGTTGGCAAGTGGGCCTGGCACACACGCTGGCAGGCAGGCAACTGCAATTAGATTACACTAGCAGACTGATGTTTTACAGTCAAAAAAGTTTTTTAAAATATTTACACTACTGTTATAATAAATATGAGTGGTGGCACTAGTTGGCAAGTGGGTCTGGCACACACGCTGGCAGGCAGGCAACTGAAATTAGATTACACTAGCAGACTGATGTTTCACAGTCAAAAAAGTTTTTTAAAAAAAAATATTTACACTACTGTTACAACAAATATGAGTGGTGCCACTAACTTGGCAAGTGGGCCTGGCACACACACTGGCAGGCAGGCAGGCAGGCAACTGCAATTAGATTACACTAGCAGACTGATGTTTCACAGTCAAAAATGTTTTTTTTAAAATATTTACACTACTGTTATAACAAATATGATTGGTGGCACTAGTTGGCAAGTGGGCCTGGCACACACGCTGGCAGGCAGGCAACTGAAATTAGATTACACTAGCAGACTGATGTTTCACAGTCAAAAAAGTTTTTTTATTAAATATTTACACTACTGTTACAACAAATATGATTGGTGCCACTAACTTAACAAGTGGTCCTGGCACACACGCTGGCAGGCAGGCAACTGCAATTAGATTACACTAGCAGACTGATGTTTCACAGTCAAAAAAGTTTTTTTTTTAAATATTTACACTACTGTTATAACAAATATGATTGGTGGCACTTAGCAAGTGGGCCTGGCACACATGCTGGAAGGCAGGCAACTGTAATTAGATTACACTAGCAGACTGATGTTTCAGTCAAAAAAGTTTTTTTTAAAAATATTTATACTACTGTTATAACAAATATGATTGGTGGCACTAGTTGGCAAGTGGGCCTGGCACACACGCTGTCAGGCAGGCAACTGAAATTAGATTACACTAGCAGACTGATGTTTCACAGTCCAAAAAGTTTTTTTTTTTAAATATTTACACTACTGTTATAACAAATATGATTGGTGCCACGAGTTTGCAAGTGGGCCTGGCACACACGCTGGCAGGCAGGCAACTGAAATTAGATTACACTAGCAGACTGATGTTTCACAGTCAAAAAAGTTTTTTTTAAAAATATTTACACTACTGTTACAACAAATATGATTGGTGCCACTAACTTGGCAAGTGGGCCTGGCACACACGCTGGCAGGCAGGCAACTGCAATAAGATTACACTAGCAGACTGATGTTTCACAGTCAAAAATTTTTTTTTTAATATTTACACTACTGTTACAACAAATATGAGTGGTGCCACTAACTTGGCAAGTGGGCCTGGCACACACGCTGGCAGGCAGGCAACTGCAATAAGATTACACTAGCAGACTAATGTTTCACAGTCAAAAAAGTTTTTTTTTTAATATTTACACTACTGTTATAACAAATATGATTGGTGGCACTAGTTGGCAAGTGGGCCTGGCACACACGCTGGCAGGCAGGCTACTGCAATTAGATTACACTAGCAGACTGATGTTTCACAGTCCAAAAAGTTTTTTTTTTAAATATTTACACTACTGTTATAACAAATATGATTGGTGGCACTAGTTGGCAAGTGGGCCTGGCACACACGCTGGCAGGCAGGCAACTGCAATTAGATTACACTAGCAGACTGATGTTTCACAGTCAAAAAAGTTTTTTTAAAAAATATTTACACTACTGTTATAACAAATATGATTGTTGGCACTAGTTGGCAAGTGGGCCTGGCACACATGCTGGCAGACAGGCAACTGCAATTAGATTACGCTAGCAGACTGATGTTTCACAGTCAAAAAAGTTTTTTTAAAAAATATTTACACTACTGTTATAACAAATATTATTGGTGGCACTAGTTGGCAAGTGGGCCTGGCACACACGCTGGCAGGCAGGCAACTGCAATTAGATTACACTAGCAGACTGATGTTTCACAGTCAAATTTTTTTTTTTTTAAATATTTACACTACTGTTACAACAAATATGAGTGGTGCCACTAACTTGGCAAGTGGGCCTGGCACACACACTGGCAGGCAGGCAGGCAACTGCAATTAGATTACACTAGCAGACTGATGTTTCACAGTCAAAAATGTTTTTTTTAAATATTTACACTACTGTTATAACAAATATGATTGGTGGCACTAGTTGGCAAGTGGGCCTGGCACACACGCTGGCAGGCAGGCAACTGAAATTAGATTACACTAGCAGACTGATGTTTCACAGTCAAAAAAGTTTTTTTTTTTAAATATTTACACTACTGTTATAACAAATATGATTGGTGGCACTAGTTGGCAAGTGGGCCTGGCACACACGCTGGCAGGCAGGCAACTGAAATTAGATTACACTAGCAGACTGATGTTTCACAGTCAAAAAAGTTTTTTTATTAAATATTTACACTACTGTTACAACAAATATGATTGGTGCCACTAACCTAACAAGTGGGCCTGGCACACACGCTGGCAGGCAGGCAGGCAACTGCAATTAGATTACACTAGCAGACTGATGTTTCACAGTCAAAAAAGTTTTTTTTTAAAATATTTACACTACTGTTATAACAAATATGATTGGTGGCACTTAGCAAGTGGGCCTGGCACACATGCTGGAAGGCAGGCAACTGCAATTAGATTACACTAGCAGACTGATGTTTCAGTCAAAAAAGTTTTTTTAAAAAATATTTATACTACTGTTATAACAAATATGATTGGTGGCACTAGTTGGCAAGTGGGCCTGGCACACACGCTGTCAGGCAGGCAACTGAAATTAGATTACACTAGCAGACTGATGTTTCACAGTCCAAAAAGTTTTTTTTTTTAAATATTTACACTACTGTTATAACAAATATGATTGGTGCCACGAGTTTGCAAGTGGGCCTGGCACACATGCTGGAAGGCAGGCAACTGCAATTAGATTACACTAGCAGACTGATGTTTCAGTCAAAAAAGTTTTTTTAAAAAATATTTATACTACTGTTATAACAAATATGATTGGTGGCACTAGTTGGCAAGTGGGCCTGGCACACACGCTGTCAGGCAGGCAACTGAAATTAGATTACACTAGCAGACTGATGTTTCACAGTCAAAAAAGTTTTTTTTTTAAATATTTACACTACTGTTACAACAAATATGATTGGTGCCACTAACTTAACAAGTGGGCCTGGCACACACGCTGGCAGGCAGGCTACTGCAATTAGATTACACTAGCAGACTGATGTTTCACAGTCCAAAAAGTTTTTTTTTTTAAATATTTACACTACTGTTATAACAAATATGATTGGTGCCACGAGTTTGCAAGTGGGCCTGGCACACACGCTGGCAGGCAGGCAACTGAAATTAGATTACACTAGCAGACTGATGTTTCACAGGCAAAAATGTTTTTTTTTTTAAATATTTACACTACTGTTATAACAAATATGATTGGTGGCACTAGTTGGCAAGTGGGCCTGGCACACACGCTGGCAGGCAGGCAACTGAAATTAGATTACACTAGCAGACTGATGTTTCACAGTCAAAAAAGTTTTTTTATTAAATATTTACACTACTGTTACAACAAATATGATTGGTGCCACTAACTTAACAAGTGGTCCTGGCACACACGCTGGCAGGCAGGCAACTGCAATTAGATTACACTAGCAGACTGATGTTTCACAGTCCAAAAAGTTTTTTTTTTTAAATATTTACACTACTGTTATAACAAATATGATTGGTGGCACTTAGCAAGTGGGCCTGGCACACATGCTGGAAGGCAGGCAACTGCAATTAGATTACACTAGCAGACTGATGTTTCAGTCAAAAAAGTTTTTTTAAAAAATATTTATACTACTGTTATAACAAATATGATTGGTGGCACTAGTTGGCAAGTGGGCCTGGCACACACGCTGTCAGGCAGGCAACTGAAATTAGATTACACTAGCAGACTGATGTTTCACAGTCCAAAAAGTTTTTTTTTTTAAATATTTACACTACTGTTATAACAAATATGATTGGTGCCACGAGTTTGCAAGTGGGCCTGGCACACACGCTGGCAGGCAGGCAACTGAAATTAGATTACACTAGCAGACTGATGTTTCACAGTCAAAAAAGTTTTTTTAAAAAATATTTACACTACTGTTACAACAAATATGATTGGTGCCACTAACTTGGCAAGTGGGCCTGGCACACACGCTGGCAGACAGGCAACTGCAATAAGATTACACTAGCAGACTGATGTTTCACAGTCAAAATTTTTTTTTTTAATATTTACACTACTGTTACAACAAATATGAGTGGTGCCACTAACTTGGCAAGTGGGCCTGGCACACACGCTGGCAGGCAGGCAACTGCAATAAGATTACACTAGCAGACTAATGTTTCACAGTCAAAAAAGTTTTTTTTTTAATATTTACACTACTGTTATAACAAATATGATTGGTGGCACTAGTTGGCAAGTGGGCCTGGCACACACGCTGGCAGGCAGGCTACTGCAATTAGATTACACTAGCAGACTGATGTTTCACAGTCCAAAAAGTTTTTTTTTTAAATATTTACACTACTGTTATAACAAATATGATTGGTGGCACTAGTTGGCAAGTGGGCCTGGCACACACGCTGGCAGGCAGGCAACTGCAATTAGATTACACTAGCAGACTGATGTTTCACAGTCAAAAAAGTTTTTTTAAAAAATATTTACACTACTGTTATAACAAATATGATTGTTGGCACTAGTTGGCAAGTGGGCCTGGCACACATGCTGGCAGACAGGCAACTGCAATTAGATTACGCTAGCAGACTGATGTTTCACAGTCAAAAAAGTTTTTTTAAAAAATATTTACACTACTGTTATAACAAATATTATTGGTGGCACTAGTTGGCAAGTGGGCCTGGCACACACGCTGGCAGGCAGGCAACTGCAATTAGATTACACTAGCAGACTGATGTTTCACAGTCAAATTTTTTTTTTTTTAAATATTTACACTACTGTTACAACAAATATGAGTGGTGCCACTAACTTGGCAAGTGGGCCTGGCACACACACTGGCAGGCAGGCAGGCAACTGCAATTAGATTACACTAGCAGACTGATGTTTCACAGTCAAAAATGTTTTTTTTAAATATTTACACTACTGTTATAACAAATATGATTGGTGGCACTAGTTGGCAAGTGGGCCTGGCACACACGCTGGCAGGCAGGCAACTGAAATTAGATTACACTAGCAGACTGATGTTTCACAGTCAAAAAAGGTTTTTTTTTTTAAATATTTACACTACTGTTATAACAAATATGATTGGTGGCAATAGTTGGCAAGTGGGCCTGGCACACACGCTGGCAGGCAGGCAACTGAAATTAGATTACACTAGCAGACTGATGTTTCACAGTCAAAAAAGTTTTTTTATTAAATATTTACACTACTGTTACAACAAATATGATTGGTGCCACTAACCTAACAAGTGGGCCTGGCACACACGCTGGCAGGCAGGCAGGCAACTGCAATTAGATTACACTAGCAGACTGATGTTTCACAGTCAAAAAAGTTTTTTTTTTAAATATTTACACTACTGTTATAACAAATATGATTGGTGGCACTTAGCAAGTGGGCCTGGCACACATGCTGGAAGGCAGGCAACTGCAATTAGATTACACTAGCAGACTGATGTTTCAGTCAAAAAAGTTTTTTTAAAAAATATTTATACTACTGTTATAACAAATATGATTGGTGGCACTAGTTGGCAAGTGGGCCTGGCACACACGCTGTCAGGCAGGCAACTGAAATTAGATTACACTAGCAGACTGATGTTTCACAGTCCAAAAAGTTTTTTTTTTTAAATATTTACACTACTGTTATAACAAATATGATTGGTGCCACGAGTTTGCAAGTGGGCCTGGCACACACGCTGGCAGGCAGGCAACTGAAATTAGATTACACTAGCAGACTGATGTTTCACAGTCAAAAAAGTTTTTTTTTTAAATATTTACACTACTGTTACAACAAATATGATTGGTGCCACTAACTTAACAAGTGGGCCTGGCACACACGCTGGCAGGCAGGCTACTGCAATTAGATTACACTAGCAGACTGATGTTTCACAGTCCAAAAAGTTTTTTTAAAAAATATTTACACTACTGTTATAACAAATATGATTGGTGGCACTAGTTGGCAAGTGGGCCTGGCACACACGCTGGCAGGCAGGCAGGCAACTGCAATTAGATTACACTAGCAGACTGATGTTTCACAGTCAAAAAAGTTTTTTTTAAAAATATTTACACTACTGTTATAACAAATATAATTGGTGGCACTAGTTGGCAAGTGGGACTGGCACACACGCTGGTAGGCAGGCAACTGAAATTAGATTACACTAGCAGACTGATGTTTCACAGTCAAGAAAGTTTTTTTTTTTAAATATTTACACTACTGTTACAACAAATATGAGTGGTGCCACTAACTTGGCAAGTGGGCCTGGCACACACGCTGGCAGGCAGGCAGGCAACTGCAATAAGATTACACTAGCAGACTAATGTTTCACAGTCAAAAAAGTTTTTTTTTTTAAATATTTACACTACTGTTATAACAAATATGATTGGTGGCACTAGTTGGCAAGTGGGCCTGGCACACACGCTGGCAGGCAGGCTACTGCAATTAGATTACACTAGCAGACTGATGTTTCACAGTCAAAAAAGTTTTTTTAAAAAATATTTACACTACTGTTATAACAAATATGATTGGTGGCACTAGTTGGCAAGTGGGCCTGGCACACACGCTGGCAGACAGGCAACTGCAATTAGAGTAAGCTAGCAGACTGATGTTTCACAGTCAAAAAAGTTTTTTTTAAAAATATTTACACTACTGTTAAAACAAATATGAGTGGTGCCACTAACTTGGCAAGTGGGCCTGGCACACACGCTGGCAGGCAGGCAACTGCAATAAGATTACACTAGCAGACTAATGTTTCACAGACAAAAAAGTTTTTTTAAAAATATTTACACTACTGTTATAACAAATATGATTGGTGGCACTAGTTAGCAAGTGGGCCTGGCACACACGCTGGCAGGCAGGCAGGCAACTGCAATTAGATTACACTAGCAGACTGATGTTTCACAGTCAAAAAAGTTTTTTAAAAAAATATTTACACTACTGTTATAACAAATATGATTGGTGGCACTAGTTGGCAAGTGGGCCTGGCACACACGCTGGCAGACAGGCAACTGCAATTAGATTACGCTAGCAGACTGATGTTTCACAGTCAAAAAAGTTTTCAAAAAAAATATTTACACTACTGTTATAACAAATATGATTGGTGGCACTAGTTTGCAAGTGGGCCTGGCAAACACGCTGGCAGGCAGGCAACTGCAATTAGATTACACTAGCAGACTGATGTTTCACAGTCCAAAAAGTTTTTTTTTTTAAATATTTACACTACTGTTATAACAAATATGATTGGTGCCACGAGTTTGCAAGTGGGCCTGGCACACACGCTGGCAGGCAGGCAACTGAAATTAGATTACACTAGCAGACTGATGTTTCACAGTCAAAAAAGTTTTTTTTTTTAAATATTTACACTACTGTTACAACAAATATGATTGGTGCCACTAACTTAACAAGTGGGCCTGGCACACACGCTGGCAGGCAGGCTACTGCAATTAGATTACACTAGCAGACTGATGTTTCACAGTCCAAAAAGTTTTTTTTTTTAAATATTTACACTACTGTTATAACAAATATGATTGGTGCCACGAGTTTGCAAGTGGGCCTGGCACACACGCTGGCAGGCAGGCAACTGAAATTAGATTACACTAGCAGACTGATGTTTCACAGTCAAAAAAGTTTTTTTTTTAAATATTTACACTACTGTTATAACAAATATGATTGGTGGCACTAGTTGGCAAGTGGGCCTGGCACACACGCTGGCAGGCAGGCAACTGAAATTAGATTACACTAGCAGACTGATGTTTCACAGTCAAAAAAGTTTTTTTATTAAATATTTACACTACTGTTACAACAAATATGATTGGTGCCACTAACTTAACAAGTGGTCCTGGCACACACGCTGGCAGGCAGGCAACTGCAATTAGATTACACTAGCAGACTGATGTTTCACAGTCAAAAAAGTTTTTTTTTTAAATATTTACACTACTGTTATAACAAATATGATTGGTGGCACTTAGCAAGTGGGCCTGGCACACATGCTGGAAGGCAGGCAACTGCAATTAGATTACACTAGCAGACTGATGTTTCAGTCAAAAAAGTTTTTTTAAAAAATATTTATACTACTGTTATAACAAATATGATTGGTGGCACTAGTTGGCAAGTGGGCCTGGCACGCATGCTGTCAGGCAGGCAACTGAAATTAGATTACACTAGCAGACTGATGTTTCACAGTCCAAAAAGTTTTTTTTTTTAAATATTTACACTACTGTTATAACAAATATGATTGGTGCCACGAGTTTGCAAGTGGGCCTGGCACACACGCTGGCAGGCAGGCAACTGAAATTAGATTACACTAGCAGACTGATGTTTCACAGTCAAAAAAGTTTTTTTAAAAAATATTTACACTACTGTTACAACAAATATGATTGGTGCCACTAACTTGGCAAGTGGGCCTGGCACACACGCTGGCAGGCAGGCAACTGCAATAAGATTACACTAGCAGACTGATGTTTCACAGTCAAAATTTTTTTTTTTTATATTTACACTACTGTTACAACAAATATGAGTGGTGCCACTAACTTGGCAAGTGGGCCTGGCACACACGCTGGCAGGCAGGCAACTGCAATAAGATTACACTAGCAGACTAATGTTTCACAGTCAAAAAAGTTTTTTTTTTAATATTTACACTACTGTTATAACAAATATGATTGGTGGCACTAGTTGGCAAGTGGGCCTGGCACACACGCTGGCAGGCAGGCTACTGCAATTAGATTACACTAGCAGACTGATGTTTCACAGTCCAAAAAGTTTTTTTTTTAAATATTTACACTACTGTTATAACAAATATGATTGGTGGCACTAGTTGGCAAGTGGGCCTGGCACACACGCTGGCAGGCAGGCAACTGCAATTAGATTACACTAGCAGACTGATGTTTCACAGTCAAAAAAGTTTTTTTAAAAAATATTTACACTACTGTTATAACAAATATGATTGTTGGCACTAGTTGGCAAGTGGGCCTGGCACACATGCTGGCAGACAGGCAACTGCAATTAGATTACGCTAGCAGACTGATGTTTCACAGTCAAAAAAGTTTTTTTAAAAAATATTTACACTACTGTTATAACAAATATTATTGGTGGCACTAGTTGGCAAGTGGGCCTGGCACACACGCTGGCAGGCAGGCAACTGCAATTAGATTACACTAGCAGACTGATGTTTCACAGTCAAAAATTTTTTTTTAAAATATTTACACTACTGTTACAACAAATATGAGTGGTGCCACTAACTTGGCAAGTGGGCCTGGCACACACACTGGCAGGCAGGCAGGCAACTGCAATTAGATTACACTAGCAGACTGATGTTTCACAGTCAAAAATGTTTTTTTTAAATATTTACACTACTGTTATAACAAATATGATTGGTGGCACTAGTTGGCAAGTGGGCCTGGCACACACGCTGGCAGGCAGGCAACTGAAATTAGATTACACTAGCAGACTGATGTTTCACAGTCAAAAAAGTTTTTTTTTTTAAATATTTACACTACTGTTATAACAAATATGATTGGTGGCACTAGTTGGCAAGTGGGCCTGGCACACACGCTGGCAGGCAGGCAACTGAAATTAGATTACACTAGCAGACTGATGTTTCACAGTCAAAAAAGTTTTTTTATTAAATATTTACACTACTGTTACAACAAATATGATTGGTGCCACTAACCTAACAAGTGGGCCTGGCACACACGCTGGCAGGCAGGCAGGCAACTGCAATTAGATTACACTAGCAGACTGATGTTTCACAGTCAAAAAAGTTTTTTTTTTAAATATTTACACTACTGTTATAACAAATATGATTGGTGGCACTTAGCAAGTGGGCCTGGCACACATGCTGGAAGGCAGGCAACTGCAATTAGATTACACTAGCAGACTGATGTTTCAGTCAAAAAAGTTTTTTTAAAAAATATTTATACTACTGTTATAACAAATATGATTGGTGGCACTAGTTGGCAAGTGGGCCTGGCACACACGCTGTCAGGCAGGCAACTGAAATTAGATTACACTAGCAGACTGATGTTTCACAGTCCAAAAAGTTTTTTTTTTTTAAATATTTACACTACTGTTATAACAAATATGATTGGTGCCACGAGTTTGCAAGTGGGCCTGGCACACACGCTGGCAAGCAGGCAACTGAAATTAGATTACACTAGCAGACTGATGTTTCACAGTCAAAAATGTTTTTTTTTTAAATATTTACACTACTGTTACAACAAATATGATTGGTGCCACTAACTTAACAAGTGGGCCTGGCACACACGCTGGCAGGCAGGCTACTGCAATTAGATTACACTAGCAGACTGATGTTTCACAGTCCAAAAAGTTTTTTTAAAAAATATTTACACTACTGTTATAACAAATATGATTGGTGGCACTAGTTGGCAAGTGGGCCTGGCACACACGCTGGCAGGCAGGCAGGCAACTGCAATTAGATTACACTAGCAGACTGATGTTTCACAGTCAAAAAAGTTTTTTTTAAAAATATTTACACTACTGTTATAACAAATATAATTGGTGGCACTAGTTGGCAAGTGGGACTGGCACACACGCTGGTAGGCAGGCAACTGAAATTAGATTACACTAGCAGACTGATGTTTCACAGTCAAGAAAGTTTTTTTTTTTAAATATTTACACTACTGTTACAACAAATATGAGTGGTGCCACTAACTTGGCAAGTGGGCCTGGCACACACGCTGGCAGGCAGGCAACTGCAATAAGATTACACTAGCAGACTAATGTTTCACAGTCAAAAAAGTTTTTTTTTTTAAATATTTACACTACTGTTATAACAAATATGATTGGTGGCACTAGTTGGCAAGTGGGCCTGGCACACACGCTGGCAGGCAGGCTACTGCAATTAGATTACACTAGCAGACTGATGTTTCACAGTCAAAAAAGTTTTTTTAAAAAATATTTACACTACTGTTATAACAAATATGATTGGTGGCACTAGTTGGCAAGTGGGCCTGGCACACATGCTGGCAGACAGGCAACTGCAATTAGAGTAAGCTAGCAGACTGATGTTTCACAGTCAAAAAAGTTTTTTTTAAAAATATTTACACTACTGTTAAAACAAATATGAGTGGTGCCACTAACTTGGCAAGTGGGCCTGGCACACACGCTGGCAGGCAGGCAACTGCAATAAGATTACACTAGCAGACTAATGTTTCACAGACAAAAAAGTTTTTTTAAAAATATTTACACTACTGTTATAACAAATATGATTGGTGGCACTAGTTAGCAAGTGGGCCTGGCACACACGCTGGCAGGCAGGCAGGCAACTGCAATTAGATTACACTAGCAGACTGATGTTTCACAGTCAAAAAAGTTTTTTAAAAAAATATTTACACTACTGTTATAACAAATATGATTGGTGGCACTAGTTGGCAAGTGGGCCTGGCACACACGCTGGCAGACAGGCAACTGCAATTAGATTACGCTAGCAGACTGATGTTTCACAGTCAAAAAAGTTTTCAAAAAAAATATTTACACTACTGTTATAACAAATATGATTGGTGGCACTAGTTTGCAAGTGGGCCTGGCAAACACGCTGGCAGGCAGGCAACTGCAATTAGATTACACTAGCAGACTGATGTTTCACAGTCCAAAAATTTTTTTTTAAAAATATTTACACTACTGTTACAACAAATATGAGTGGTGCCACTAACTTGGCAAGTGGGCCTGGCACACACGCTGGCAGGCAGGCAACTGCAATAAGATTACACTAGCAGACTGATGTTCCACAGTCAAAAAAGTTTTTTTTAAAAATATTTACACTACTTTTATAACAAATATGAGTGGTGCCACTAACTTGGCAAGTGGGCCTGGCACACACGCTGGCAGGCAGGCAGGCAACTGCAATAAGATTACACTAGCAGACTAATGTTTCACAGTCAAAAAAGTTTTTTTTAAAAAATATTTACACTACTGTTATAACAAATATGATTGGTGGCACTAGTTGGCAAGTGGGCCTGGCACACACGCTGGCAGGCAGGCAACTGCAATTAGATTACACTAGCAGACTGATGTTTTACAGTCAAAAAAGTTTTTTTTTAAATATTTACACTACTGTTACAACAAATATGACTGGTGCCACTAACTTGGCAAGTGGGCCTGGCACACACGCTGGCAGGCAGGCAACTGAAATAAGATTACACTAGCAGACTGATGTTCCACAGTCAAAAAAGTTTTTTTAAAAAATATTTACACTACTGTTATAACAAATATGAGTGGTGCCACTAACTTGGCAAGTGGGCCTGGCACACACGCTGGCAGGCAGGCAACTGCAATAAGATTACACTAGCAGACTAATGTTTCACAGTCAAAAAAGTTTTTTTTTTTTAAATATTTACACTACTGTTACAACAAATATGAGTGGTGCCACTAACTTGGCAAGTGGGCCTGGCACACACGCTGGCAGGCAGGCTACTGCAATAAGATTACACTAGCAGACTGATGTTCCACAGTCAAAAAAGTTTTTTTTTTTAAATATTTACACTACTGTTATAACAAATATGATTGGTGGCACTTGTTGGCAAGTGGGCCTGGCACACACGCTGGCAGGCAGGCAACTGCAATTAGATTACACTAGCAGACTGATGTAAAAGTTTTTTTTTTTTAAATGTACACTAATGTTACACCAGATATGACTGGTGGCACTGAGGAAGTAGGCACAGTATATGATGTGAGCCTGACACACAGGCTGGCTGGCAGTGGCAGGCTGGCCTGGCAACTGAATTAGATTACACTAGCAGACTGACGTAAAAGTTTTTTTTTTTTTTATTTACACACAGACAGGCAGTGCCAGGCAGGCAACTGCTATTAGATTACAAAGAAAAAAGAAAAAAAAAGCGACTGATGTTCTAGCCCTGAAAAGGGCTTTTTGGGGTGCGATCCTTACAGCAGAGATCAGATGAGTCCTTCAGGACTGTAGTGGACACTGAATACACTAGCCTAGCTATCAATTTCCCTATAAAATCATCAGCAGCAGCACTATCCCTCCTCTCACTAAGAATGCAGGATCAGAATGAATCTAAAATGAATCTAAAATGGCTGCTGCCCAGGAGCTGGGAGGGTCTAGGAGGGAGTGTCTGCTGCTGATTGGCTGAAATGTGTCTGCAGACTGTGAGATACAGGGTCAAAGTTTACTCAATGATGACGAATAGGGGGCGGATCGAACATTGCATATGTTCGCCCGCCGCGGCAAACGCAAACAAGCTATGATCGCCGGGAACTGTTCTCCGGCAAACTGTTCGCGACATCACTAGTGTGTGTATATAATTATGTGTGTATATATATATGTGTGTATGTTTATATATATATATATATATATATATATATATATACATATACACAGTGCTCCACATATAATCTTGTGCTCCACAGATAAAACTTTTCCCATTGCGCGCAGCGGGGGGGGGGGGGACTTTTCCCAGTGCGGGGGTGTCACTCATTCAAATTTTGAAATATTGGGAGGTATGTGACAGGCTCATCAGGCATCATTTACAACCATAACATATTGACATTCATTCACAGACAATCGTTATGATTGTTAGTAAACGAATGTCAATATATCATGTATAGTTTGTAGGTGGCATGACAGCACAGTGCAGTGTGTGTATACTGTGTGTATGTATGTATATATATATATATATATATATATATATATATATATATATATATATATATATATACTGTATTAGGCTACAATGTGTGATTTTGTAAAAGTTTGGGATGGTGGTGTGCCACAGGATTTTTTAATGTTAAAAAGTGTGCCACAGCAAAAAAAGGTTGAAAATCACTGCTTTAAAGTATGTTTCTCAACTTTATATAACAACAACTTTATAACACCACAAATTCACAGTTTTGAGTACTACAAAACCAAGAATATATGCTAATATCTTCTAGGCAGACAAAAAAATATCCAAATTAATCTCTCAGAAAACATGACATTGTGAATGGACTATTAGGGGTAGATTTACCAAGCAGCGAATACTGCTTCCTCTGACTGGATTACCTGAAGCGGAAGTTAAGAAGCAGCGGTTGACACCCCCTGCAAACGGCCGATTGGCCGCTGGTGAGCAGGGGCGGCACTGCACAAGCATTTCACCAGAAATGCTTGTGCAATGTTAAATGCCGACAGCCTATGCAGTCGGCATTTAGCGAGGTCGTGCAGCAAATCATTTCCGCTCGATCTATCGTAAATCTACCCCTTAGAATTAATTTACAAAAAATATTAAATGTTACAGACATCATATATACAGCCTCATGATGAATAATTATAAACTAATCCTTATTTTAGGATGAATAATCTTTAGATTAAAAATACATTTTAATAAATAAAAAAAATTGGATTTAAATAAAAAAAACACAGCTAGATTATGAGTTTTTTTGTTTTGAGCTAACATGAACGCTGAGTCTAAACACCACTAACCTTACACCTATTAACCCCTAATCTGCCACCCCCGACATCGCCGACACCTGCATTATATTTATTAACCCCTAATCTGCCGCTCCGGACACCGCCGCCACCTACATTATTCTTATGAACCCCTAATCTGCTGCCCCCAACATTGCTGACACCTACATTATATGTATTAACCCCTAATCTGCCGCCCCCAATGTCGCCACAACCTACCTACACTTATTCAAAAAATACAAAGTGGGTGGAAGTGGCGCCAAATCAAGGCTATCTGATTATTAAGAAAAAAGTGTATACCAAGATATGGATGTGTAAATAAAGCAAATTGCTACAGCTGTGAGTTTCAGAGAAGTAAAAAAATATTTATTGGTAAGTAAAATAATGGTCAAAATCAGTTTGAAATAAAGGTTCAATCATTCACTATCTTAAAAAACACCGGTGTCTATTCTAAAACCAAACTAGCAAGTAAGACTTAGCCGACTTACTAGAACAATCCTTAAAAATAAGTTACAAGGAATAAAAATTAGGCAATGACAATAAAATCACACAGTGCTCATATCTTTAGGAATATCGTTAGCAAAGTTAGAATTGGGGACTCATGTACAGATATTAACACCATATACATGCTACAATGTGACTGTAATTTGAGATACTTCGGACAAACAGGACGAAAACTTAAAGACCGTATATGTGAACATTTACTGGCGATCGAGCATGAGAGAGAGGATACCATCCTGTATAAACATTTCAAAGAGGTCCATAGGGGAAATATAGGAGCTCTTAAATGTTGGGGAATTAAAAAAGTAACGCTGGATGGGAGGAGAGGGAATTTGACAAAGAAACTATTAAAACAGGAAGCTGAATTTATTTTCAATTTTGGGACACTACACCCTAAAGGTTTAAATAGTGAAATGGATATAAACTCTTTCATTTAATCAAATAATTATTTGATGAATATTAATATGTAATCTGACTGTATGATAGATATAAACCACATATATCCCACTGAACAGTTCAGTAACCCTATACTATATGAAGGTCCAAAGGATTCAAACAACATCTAAACTATTATCCTTCATCTGATGTAAAAGTCATGAGTTCTAGTCAAACGAGCTAAGATTAATTAAGGAGAGACAATTGTCCACAAAAAAAGAAACTAGACATTAATTTTAATATCTAGACAAAGTTATGTTGATTACACAGTTAGCCTAGTAGATAAGGTATCCAATTCAGAGAGGATAGGGCCAAGGGTCCGTATCCAGTAAGGAAATCTGAATTAATTTTCCATCAGGTGAGGATTAGATAAGAGATTAGATTCCTTTATGTATAGACAACAAAGATTTAGTAGTTATAGCTGAATGGTTAAGTATTTGGGTTCTAAAGTGCAAGGTCCTGAGTTCGAATCCGGTAAAAATCTTTTTACTATCATATATATATATATAAATATTAAAAATATTTTATTTTTATTTTCATTAATCTATAACCTATTAGATATTACACCCTCCATAGAGAGTAAGGAGAGACAAATGTCCAAAATTACCCAAAACGAAATTATATAATAAATTTACTATCTAGACTTTTATAACAAATATACAGCTAGCCTAGTGGATAAGGTGTCCACCACAGATAGGACAGGACCAGGGGTTCGAATCCAGTAAAGAAGAAAAAAATATAATTGAAATCGTTTTCATTAAGTGATGATTAGTGAGAGATTTGATTCCCTTATGTCTAGCCAACAAGGTATTAAACCGCTATAGCTGAATCGTTAAGGATTTGGGCTCCAAAGCACTAGGTCCCTAGTTCAAATATGGTCACTATTTTTTCAATTAATTTTTTTTTAATTGTTTAGAATTTTATACTCGATGAGATTAACTTATATCCTATTACAAATTTAGATTGTTAAATAAGGCCAACTTTTGATTTGGATGTTTTATAAAGTGAATTGCTAGGTGAAAGATGCTTGATTTTATAGTATAACTAACTGATTACTTAGCCGATTTCTAACAATGCTTTGAAACAGACTGTTGAAAAATTCTTTAATGAATGTATGATGAAATTTGTAATCATTAAACAGGAGACTGACATTAGATGGACTAAAAAAAATCACAAAATACCAAGAAAGGGTTAATAAGGAAAAACCGTATAAAAAAAGGCAACACAGCTGGTGGAGGTTATCTTGACAAAGGCTCCCTGGAGAGCTGAAACGCGTAGAAACCACACCAGGACCCAGTTTGTTTGGAAAAGACACAGATTGATTTTGGCTCCCAGGACCGTTAAGCCAGCACCAGTGGAAGTATCACAACGCAACGCTGAGCAGACGGTAGGAGTGAAGACTTAAACTGTAAGTGTGCACACTTAGAAGAAAATAGAAACAACAGTAAAACAGTAAAACAACTTTATTACAAGAAAAACTCTGCAGGAGCATAGGCGAGTGACCGTAGCTTGCCACCTCCCATACCGGAACTCCGGGTAGGAGAGGACTGTGAGAGGGCTTATTAAGCGGCGGATTAGAGAGAGAACTGACAGCAGCTGCTCAAACAACCGCTAAAATTCAAAATTACATTTGAGAATGAACTATTTTCCTGACTGGTAGAAATTTGCTGTCAGTATTCTGATTACATCATCTAACACATCAGACTCTAGTATTAAGTTGTATGACATCCCCTCTGCAAAAAAAAACACATTTGCAGAATAGATACTCAGACCGCCGAGTCTTGAATTGCATGAGTCCCCAATTCTAACTTTGCTAACGATATTCCTAAAGATATGAGCATTGTGTGATTGTATTGTCATTGCCTAATTTTTATTCCTTGTAACTTATTTTTAAGGATTGTTCTATTAAGTCGGCTAAGTCTTACTTGCTAGTTTGGTTTTAGAATAGACCCCGGTGTTTTTTAAGATAGTGAATGATTGAACCTTTATTTCAAACTGATTTTGACCATTATTTTACTTACCAATAAATAGTTTTTTACTTCTCTGAAACTCACAGCTGTAGCAATTTGCTTTATTTACACATCCATATCTTGGTATACACTTTTTTCTTAATAATCAGATAGCCTTGATTTGGCGCCACTTCCAGCCACTTTGTATTTTTTGAATAGCCTAAATCGATTGCATATGTGGTGAAAAGTGCAATCAGGAGGTTGGCAAATCTGAAACTTACCTATCTCCAGCTTACACACTCTTTGCCTTTTACCTACCTACACTTATTAACCTCTAATCTGCCGCCCCTATAATAAACATATTAACCCCTAAACCACCGCACTCCTGCCATGCAAACAGTTAAATATTATTAACCCCTAATCTGCCGTCCCTAACATCGCCGCCACCTACCTACATTTATTAACCCCTAATCTGCCACCCCCAATGTCGCCGCCACTATACTAAATGTATTAACCCCTAAACCTAAGTCTAACCCTAACCATAACACCCCCTAACTTAAATATAATTAAAATAAATCTAAAAATTCCTATAATTAACTAAATTATTCCTATTTAAATCTAAATACTTACCTATAAAATAAACCCTAAGATAGCTACAATATAACTAATAGTTACATTGTAGCTATCTTAGGGTTTATTTTTATTTTACAGGCAAGTTTGTATTTATGTTAACTAGGTAGAATAGTTATTTAATAGTTATTAACTATTTAATAACTACCTAGCTAAAATAAATACACAAGTACCTGTAAAATAAAACCTAACCTAAGTTACAATAACACCTAACACTACACTATAATTAAATAAATTTACTAAATTAACAACAATTAAATAAATTAAATTAGCTAAAGTACAAAAAAACACAACACTAAATTACAGAAAATAATAAACAAATTATAAGATATTTAAACTAATTACACCTAATCTTATAGCCCTATCAAAATAAAAAATGCCCCCCCAAAATAAAAAAAAACCCTAGCTGAAACTAAACTATCAATAGCCCTTAAAAGGGCCTTTTGTGGGGCATTGCCCCAAAGTAATCAGCTCTTTTACCTGGAAAAAAATACAAACAACCCCCCAACAGTAAAACCCACCACCCACACAACCAACCCCCCAAATAAAATACTATCTAAAAAACCTATCTAAAATACTAATACCAAATAAAATACTATCTAAAAAAAAGTTAGCTCTTTTGCGGCTCAAACCCTAACCTAAAATTTAAACCCACCCAATACACCCTTAAAAAAAACTAACACTAACCCCTTGAAGATCGACTTACAGTTCTGAAGACCGGACATCCATCCTCAAGGAAGCGGCAGAAGTCTTCATCCAACCGGGCCGAAGTCCTAACGAAGCCGGGAGAAGTCTTCATCCAAGCCGGGCGAAGTGGTCCTCCAGACGGGCAGAAATCTTCATCCAGACGGCATCTTCTATCTTCATCCATCCAACGCAGAGCGGCTCCATCTTCAAGACATCCGACGCGGAACATCCTCCGGGAATGAAGGTTCCTTTAAGTGACGTCATCCAAGATGGCGTCCCTTAGATTCCAATTGGCTGATAGAATTCTATCAGCCAATCGGAATTAAGGTAGAAAAAATCATATTGGCTGTTCCAATCAGCCAGCAGAATGCAAGCTCAATCATATTGGCTGATTGGATTGAGGTGTTATTGCAACTTAGGTTAGGTTTTTATTTTACAGGTACTTTTGTATTTATTTTAGCTAGGTAGTTATTAAATAGTTAATAACTATTTAATAACTATTCTACCTAGCTAAAATAAATACAAACTTGCCTGTAAAATAAAAATAAACCCTAAGCTAGCTACGATGTAACTATTAGTTACATTGCAGCTAGCTTAGGGTTTATTTTATAGGTAAGTATTTCATTTTAAATAGAAATAATTTAGTTAATTATAGGAATTTTTAGTTAGATTTATTTTAATTATATTTAAGTTAGGGGGTGTTAGGGTTAGGGTTAAAAACAGATGTATGGGATAGCGCTAAACAGCTGAAGAGAATATTAATCAATAAACATGTAATAGTATTAGATAGTGTAAAAACGTGCATACGTGTAAATACTAAAGTGGTAAAATTCTAAACTGACGTCAAAGGATGATTCATATGCGGCCAAATATATAAATATATACCAAAATGTAACTACTTATCTGCATAAATGTATAAATTTATCTATCAGCTTTTAGCAAGAAAAATATGTGTGTATAAAAGTGTATCGTAAAAAAAATTATAAAAATACTAATGTGAAGTTGATTCAGTTTATAAAATATGTGTATGTATTATTCCAATGATGTCTAACTAAAGTCTAACGAAAATTAAAGTGGATACTAATATTATAAACAAGTGAACAAATAATTAATACAGTGTATACACATTTGTTTTTTGCACACATTTGTTTTATACACTGTATTAATTATTTGTTCACTTGTTTATAATATTAGTATCCACTTTAATGTTAGTTAGACTTTAGTTAGACTTCATTGGAATAATACATACACATATTTTATACACTGTATCAACTATTCACATTAATATTTTTATAATTTTTTTTACAATACACTTTTATACACACACATTTTTCTTGCTAATATTATATATTTATTTTTAAAATCTTTGCTTCTTATCCACCCTGATAGGCATCAGCAATGTTATGCCATTGCGTGCCATAGCAAGAATAATTAACAGCAATAATGTAAAAATCTATTAACTACATGTACATATACACTCTTCGGCCACTTTATTAGGTACACCTTGCTAGTACTGGGTAGGACCCCCTTTTGCCTTCAGAAATGACTTAATTCTTGTGGCATAGATTCAACAAAGTGTTGGAAACATTCTTCAGACATTTTGGTCCATATTGACATGATAGTATCACGTAGTTGCTGCAGATTTCTCGGCTGCACATCCATGATGTGAATCTCCCATTCCACCACATCCCAAAGGTGCTCTATTAGATTGAGATCTGGTGACTGTGGAGGCCATTGGAGTACAGTGAACTCATTGTCATGTTCAAGAAACCAGATTGAGATGATTTGAGCTTTGTGACATGGTGCATTATCCTGCTGAAAATAGCCATCAGAAGATGGGTACACTGTAGTCATAAAGGGATAGACATGGTCTGCAACAATACTCAGGCAGGCCTTGGCATTTAAACCATGCTCAATTGGTACGAAGGGGCCCAAAGTGTGCAAAGAAAATATACCCCACACCATTACACCACCACCACCATCAGCCTGAACCGTTGATAAAAGGTAGGATGGATCCATGCTTTTATGTTGTTTACACCAAATTCTGACCCTACTATCTGAATGTCCCAGCTGAAATCGAGACTCATCAGACCAGGCAACATTTTTCCAATCTTCTATGGTCCAATTTTGCTGAGCCTGTGCGAATTTTAGCCTCTGTTTCCTGTTCTTAGCTGACAGGAGTGGCACCCGGTGTGGTCTTCTGCTACTGTAGCCCATCTGCTTCAAGATTTGACGTTTTGTGCATTCAGAGATGGTATTCTGCATATCTTGGTTGTAACGAGTGGTTATTTGAGTTACTGTTGTCTTTCTATCTTCTCGAACCAGCAAGGCATTTCCGTCCACACAACTGCCGCTCACTGGATATTTTCTCTTTTTCGGACCATTCTCTGTAAACACTCAAGATAGTTGTGCATGAAAATCCTAGTAGATTAGCAGTTTTTTAAATACTCAGACCAGCCCACCTGGCACAAACAACCATGCCACTTTAAAATTCACTTAAATACCCTTTCTTCCCCATTCTGATGCTCGATTTGAACTTCAGCAAGTCATCTTTACCACGTCTAGATGCCTAAATGCAATGTGATTAGCTGATTAGCTATTTGTGTTACCAAGAAATTGAACCGGTGTACCTAATAAAGTGGCCGGTGAGTATATGTATATGTATATATATATATATATATATATATATATATATATATATATATATATATATATATATATATATATATATATATATACAGGGAGTGCAGAATTCTTAGGCAAGTTGTATTTTTGAGGATTAATTTTATTATTGAACAACAACCATGTTCTCAATGAACCCAAAAAACTCATTAATATCAAAGCTGAATAGTTTTGGAAGTAGTTTTTAGTTTGTTTTTAGTTATAGCTATTTTAGGGGGATATCTGTGTGTGCAGGTGACTATTACTGTGCATAATTATTAGGCAACTTAACAAAAAACAAATATATACCCATTTCAATTATTTATTTTTACCAGTGAAACCAATATAACATCTCAACATTCACAAATATACATTTCTGACATTCAAAAACAAAACAAAAACAAATCAGTGACCAATATAGCCACCTTTCTTTGCAAGGACACTCAAAAGCCTGCCATCCATGGATTCTGTCAGTGTTTTGATCTGTTTACCATCAACATTGCGTGCAGCAGCAACCACAGCCTCCCAGACACTGTTCAGAGAGGTGTACTGTTTTCCCTCCTTGTAAATCTCACATTTGATGATGGACCACAGGTTCTCAATGGGGTTCAGATCAGGTGAACAAGGAGGCCATGTCATTAGATTTTCTTCTTTTATACCCTTTCTTGCCAGCCACGCTGTGGAGTACTTGGACGCGTGTGATGGAGCATTGTCCTGCATGAAAATCATGTTTTTCTTGAAGGATGCAGACTTCTTCCTGTACCACTGCTTGAAGAAGGTGTCTTCCAGAAACTGGCAGTAGGACTGGGAGTTGAGCTTGACTCCATCCTTAACCCGAAAAGGCCCCACAAGCTCATCTTTGATGATACCAGCCCAAACCAGTACTCCACCTCCACCTTGCTGGTTTCTGAGTCGGACTGGAGCTCTCTGCCCTTTACCAATCCAGCCACAGGCCCATCCATCTGGCCCATCAAGACTCACTCTCATTTCATCAGTCCATAAAACCTTAGAAAAATCAGTCTTGAGATATTTCTTGGCCCAGTCTTGACGTTTCAGCTTGTGTGTCTTGTTCAGTGGTGGTCGTCTTTCAGCCTTTCTTACCTTGGCCATGTCTCTGAGTATTGCACACCTTGTGCTTTTGGGCACTCCAGTGATGTTGCAGCTCTGAAATATGGCCAAACTGGTGGCAAGTGGCATCTTGGCAGCTGCACGCTTGACTTTTCTCAGTTCATGGGCAGTTATTTTGCGCCTTGGTTTTTCCACACGCTTCTTGCGATCCTGTTGACTATTTTGAATGAAACGCTTGATTGTTCGATGATCACGCTTCAGAAGCTTTGCTATTTTAAGAGTGCTGCATCCCTCTGCAAGATATCTCACTATTTTTGACTTTTCTGAGCCTGTCAAGTCCTTCTTTTGACCCATTTTGCCAAAGGAAAGGAAGTTGCCTAATAATTATGCACACCTGATATAGGGTGTTGATGTCATTAGACCACACTCCTTCTCATTACAGAGATGCACATCACCTAATATGCTTAATTGGTAGTAGGCTTTCGAGCCTATACAGCTTGGAGTAAGACAACATGCATAAAGAGGATGATGTGGTCAAAATACTCATTTGCCTAATAATTCTGCACTCCCTGTATATATATATATATATGCATATGTATTTGTGTTGATATGTTATTATTATTATTATCGGTTATTTGTAGAGCGCCAACAGATTCCTCAGCGCTATAAACAAAGGGGGAGTACAACAAAACAATTATAGGGTAGAGGGCCCTGCCAAGAGTTGCACTGTTGTAGTCAGCTCTTAAGAAGGTGATCTACAAACAGCTGGACCTTTAGGCTTACATGCTAAGAGGGTTCAGGGGATTGCAGTGGAGGAGAGGAACTGGTATTAGGAAAGGTTAGCGTAGGTTGTATGCGTCCCTGAACAGTAGAGTCTTTAGGGAGCACTTGAAGCTTTTAAAACTAGAAGAGACTCTTGTGGAGCGAGGCAGAGAGTTCCACAAGATGGGAGCCAGTCTGGAGAAGTCCTGTAAACGGGAGTGTGATGAGGTGACAAGAGAGGAGGAGAGTAGGAGGTCATGAGCAGAGCGAAGGGGACGGGAGGGAGAGTATCTGGAGACAAGGTCTGAGATGTAGGGGGGAGCAGTGCAGTTTAGGGCTTTGTATGTAAGAGTGAGAGTTTTGTGTTTGATCCTAGAGGCAAGAGGAAGCCAGTAAAGGGATTGGCAGAGAGGCGCAGCAGATGCAGAGCGACGTGTAAGGAAGATGAGTCTGGCAGAGGCATTCATTATGGATTGTAAAGGAGCTAGGCGGCAGGTGGGGAGACCAGAGAGGACAGAGTTGCAGTAATCAAGGCAGGACAGAATGAGAAAGTGGATTAAAATCTTAGTTGTGTCTTGTGTAAGGAAGTGTCTAATTTTAGAGATGTTTTTAAGGTGGAAGCGGCAGGCTGTAGCCAAGGACTGAATGTGAGGAGTGAAGGAAAGATCTGAGTCAAATGTGACCCCGAGACATCGGGCATGCGGGGTAGGGGTAATGATGGAGTTGTCGACAGTGGGGGTGGAGATTTTGGAAGAAGGGGGAAAATTAGGAGCTCAGTTTTGGAGAGATTTAGCTTGAGGTAGTGGGAGGACATCCAGGAAGAGATGTGAGAAAGACAGTTAGTGACACGGGTTAGCAAGGAAGGAGATAGTTCTGGTGCAGAGAAGTAGATTTGGGTGTCATCGGCATACAAATGATATTGGAAACCGTGGGACTTAATTAGGGAATCTAGTGATGACGTACAGATTGAGAAGAGAAGGGGACCGAGGACAGAGCCTTGCGGTACTCCGACAGAAAGTGGTGACGGGGCAGAGGAGGCCCCAGAGAAGATATGTGTATATAAATACATATATATACATATAAATACATAAGTACACACATCTATATGTTTAGGCCCTTTGCGCTGTTTTTTTTTCTCTAACATTTGAGACCTCATACAAAGTAGAGCACTCATAGAAGATAATATCTATTATAAATATGCCCATGCATTGAAAGGCAGTATGAGACCAGATACTCCGGATATAAAATATAAAATATAACTTTTAATAAACGTTCATATAAAACATATAGATGAATGTATGTAGTGTTAAAACTTAGATTAAAATGGTAGGCGAGCCGGCAACCAGTCAAAGTAAGAAAATATATGTGGCAATCAATATAATACTATAGAAAGATATAACAGTACTAAGTAAAGAGCTGCCAGAGAGTGCACTTACGAAAAGCACACCAACACAAAATTAACATGGACCGATATGATGATCTATAAATTATAATGACATAAGCCTCATATAACAAAATTACTAAATGAGGATATGATCAGTGAGCCCAAGTGTGTTATCAACACAAAAAATTGGCAGCAAGAAACTTAGCCAGAGTAACCAATTATTAGTGATAACGAGAAGCGCCAAATAACTAAATTACTGAGAAAGGGCGAGACTAATACACCCCACAAACTGCTACATATAAATACGCTATAACGTAATCACTAAGTGGATTGATAAATCCACAGTAAAGGGTGACTTAGAGTCCAACAATTAGATATTACATAGATATTATAATACCACATTTAAACACTAATATACTGTACAACAAACTCATATCTTTGAGCCCATATAACATTTTAATGCATTTTTATTAGACCGTGTTATTTTGAGTGTATCTGTACTTTTCAATGTTTTTTTATGTGTTTTGTGCAACTTTTTAGTGAAGCGTAAGAGTTAACCACAGCTCTGAAGTCGCGATATCCCAACACTCGTTAAATTCAGTTGCACTCAAGTGAACACGCTCACTTTCAACCTGCAATATGCACGCTTCTTCAAGAATCGTGATAAACCACTTTTCACTCACTCGCAAAAGTTAACGCGTCACTCGTAATCTAGCCCTAAATAAGTAAATTGGAATTTTTTTTAAAATCGCATTCTCTATCTGAATCATGAAAGTTTAATTCTGACATTGTTTTCCTGTAATTTGGGAAATCTGTGTTATATGTATACCAAGTTTAATCTGTAATAATAATTCCCATGTCTAGCTCCTCCTGTTTACTGAAGGCAATGTGGCGTTCACTTATTAATTAACTTTTGGATTGTTGCATCCTAAACGCACAATTTTACTTTGTGATGCATTTTTGCACTACAATAATCCTTTCAATAGTCTTGAGTGTGGTCCAAGGCACACATTAATGGCTAGATTACAAGCGCGGTAAAGTTAGCACACGCGCAATATAGCAAAATCACACTTGTGCTAAATTACGCTCATATTATCAAGTTGAAAGTAAACATGCATCACCAAGTGCAATCCAAATTAGATTACTAAATTAATAATTCAAAGGGTTCCTTAAAAAGGGTGATAAAGTTTTTCTATATCTCTTTTGGATGGACTTGTTTGTCCTATTCGTCTTTTTATTATGAGAGTCAACATCCAAAAAAGTGCTGTAGCATAATACTGTATAATCATACAAAATAACCTATTTATAGACAGGTACACAAAGAAAATGTCAGCACAAAAACAAAGTGCATTAAAAAATTTACGTTATTGAACGCTCAAAAGACAGAGATATATTGGTGGGGATACTCCCACAATTACATTAACAGTTTAAAGGAAAGCTATAATTTTAAATTGTCACAGGAGCAGGTCACTCATCTGGGAGTTAGGATATCCAATAATGCTTGATAAATGATTAAGGATAATTATGTCCCCCTGCTGTCAGAATTGAGGTCTTTAAAAAACACCTGTGATCATAAGTCCATTTCATGGATGGGGCGTATAGCCCCTATTAAAATGTCCTTTCTTCTTAAGCTCACCTACTTGTTCAGGTGCCTCCCCATTAGAGTCCCCATGCAACTTTTACTACAGTTTCAGAGTGAGATAACAAAGTTTATTTGGCGGGGGAAGACCCCCCGAATAGCTCAAAAAACCCTGAAATTCCCTATCCACCTAGGAGGCTTAGCTTCTCCCTCTGTGGCAAAATACTACGAAGGTGCCATGCTTACCCACATCTCCCAGTGGGGTGTACTTCAGTCTCGTGACAAATTGCGCGAAATCGAACAGGCCTCCCTGCCCCACAATATCCTGCTTAAGGATGTTATTTGGACTCCTTCGCACAGCCGCAGAAGTCTAGGTATCAACAACCTGGTTATTACAGAATGCCTTCAGGTCTGGGATAAGATCCGGCACCGCAAACTAATCGCACCTCATCCCTCCCCTATCACTTCAGTGGCTGATCTTCTTACTGGGCTGGCAGATACCCACCTGAATATATGGGCCACACTAGGGATTCGGCAGGTCTCGGACTTCTGGTCCACTTCACAGCCAGATTGTTTCATAGACCTAACTCTCTTGGGCACCCTCGTGGATATCCCTTCGGTCCTTCTTTTTGAGATCAACAGGATTAAAAGTCTTCTGAGAAGCTGGGGTTTCGTCCCCACCACTTCTCGACAACCCACCCCGTGAGAGTCGATTTGGAAGAAGGGGCGCAGACTTGTCCGGCCATTATCGATCCACTATGGGATACTCGACGGTACTGTTCCACCTGAAATCGCCCGCACTCCCAAATCTCGGTAGACTCCTGGCAAAGGGCTATTCTTTTGACAAAGAAAACCCTTCACTGTATCACAATGTTTGAGACCTATTACAAGGTGATTTCTCATTGGTACCTGGTCCCCACTCGGCTGTCAAGGATGTACCCAGGAGTTTCACCCCTCTGCTGGAGGAATTGCGGTTTACAGGGCACTATGCTCCACATCTGGTGGGAAAGCCCTAAAATTCAACTCCTATGGTCTCAAGGATTTCGTGCCCTTACAGATTTCGAAATTAGAATTCCGCCTGGCCCGACCACTGCATTGTTACACCTAGGCTTACAAGACTTACCCAAGCACCAAAGCATCTTCAGTACCTACTTACTAGCCTCTATTAAGACTAATTTGGCTAGGTTCTGGAAAAAAGAATCTCCCCCTTCATGGAACGAGATAGTGAAAACCATGGCCTTTCTTTACACCATGGAAAAGACTATATATTATGACTTAAACAAACTGGACTTATTCGAACTTGCCTGGGCCAATTGGAAAAATAAGTTTGATACTTCCTGGTGCCCTCCTGTCACGACCTAAAGCCTACTGCCTGTCACTCTTCGCTCTGTCTACATTTTACCCCTTTTATCTTTCTCCTCTTTCATGTCCCCCCCCCCCTCTCCCCTCCTCCCCCCCTGGACTATGTTCTGGTTTCAGGACACGTGATGTGTTGTATAGGTTACATTCATGGTCTCTCACTTGTATTCAATTTGTTGTGAGATGCCATCTCTCCATTAGGGGAGGCCATCTAATCTTAGTATTATTGTATTCTTTATTTACCTTGGGACCTCTGGTCCGATTCATAACCGTATATTTATGTATGCTATTAATGTATGCGTTTGGGACCTGCGTGTCCCTCATTGTTACTTCCAAAAGTTTGAAAATGAATAAAAATCTTTTTAGAAAAAAATAAATAAATTTACATTTATTTAATTATCTTTGTAAAAGACAGCTATGGAATACATGAAAAAATGCTGCCTGAAAACAATTAAAAACACATCTCTGCCGATCCGCCAACAATTATTGTGTAGTTTAATTGTTCGTACTACTGCTGTATAAGGGTAAAGTATTAGTATATGCGTGTGTGTATTTTAACGAGCTCTCTGCTAAGATCTCGTCCTGCCTTATATTATATGTTTGTTTGTCCAAAAATGGGAAAAGGGTGCATATTTAGGGTATAATATATAGTGATCCTATAGTGCTCGGCATTGATACCTATATAAGACGTTAGTCTAATTTATCCAGATAAAACTTTACTTTTGCTCTGTGAAATCTCAGTGACTTAAGCATATACTAATAATTTACCCTTATACTGCATTAAACTTTTCAACTGCTCTTTAGCGAAAGCTATTTTACAGCAGTTGTACAAACAATAAAACTACACAATAATTGTCAGCGGACCGGCAGAGATGTGTTTTTTTTTTTTTTTTTAAATCAAATTTTTTTTTATTACGGTATTTCAAGTTACAGTATTCATAACAAGTCAACTATTATGAAAAATGCATAAAGCTAAAAAATGCATAAACAGGGTGTTTACAAATGTTGGAGGAACTGCTTAGATGACTTTAGATTGAAAGGAATAAACATAGCTGGCATGTCTAATCTTCAAATAAACCATTCTAAAGACAACACATACAGTTCTAAGATCTATATTGGTGGTCATATTGGGACAGTTAATAACGCGGAATACAATGTGCATAATATAATATGATACCTCGTTTTTGGGGGGAATATCTAAACAGGCTATATTCCCTTACAGATTAGATCGCCTAATAGGGTGATATCTGACAAAAAATTATGAGGAGTGAAAAGCAAACTCTATTTATAAAAGAGGGGAATAATAACAAGTCATGGCTATATAGATAACGCAATTTCAGAGTCATATTTCACTATAATGAAGTAACTCAGAATGGATGTAGTACGATTGAGACGACGACACCCTGAATTCTACATTAGGGAAAAACTTGCTTAGAAAAGGGATGACATCTCTTACTATAATTAATTACTAGTCTTAATATACCAAGATTAGTTGAACTACCCATATCTAAAGGTTAAGGATGGCCATGCCCTATTTGTATTAAATTGAGTAAATAGGGGCTACAGCCAACATCTTTGCACCACCTAATGTCATGCTAAAATTAAGTGATTGCTTGGGTGAAGTATATAAATTAGGCTGGTTAAAAGTCAGCCTAATATGTGAACAATTAGCAGTCTTAGGGCACTTAAGTATAGGATATAACCCAGAAATTTAGGATAACAGGAGGACTATCTTGCTTCCCCGGCCACAGGTAGCCCAACATCCATTAGCTAAGACAGAATTATGAGTGCTATCCTAGCATTGGCTCCAATACAGGGAGTGCAGAATTATTAGGCAAATGAGTATTTTGACCACATCATCCTCTTTATGCATATTGTCTTACTCCAAGCTGTATAGGCTCGAACGCCTACTACCAATTAAGCATATTAGGTGATGTGCATCTCTGTAATGAGAAGGGGTGTGGTCTAATGACATCAACACCCTATATCAGGTGTGCATAATTATTAGGCAACTTCCTTTCCTTTGGCAAAATGGGTCAAAAGAAGGACTTGACAGGCTCAGAAAAGTCAAAAATAGTGAGATATCTTGCAGAGGGATGCAGCACTCTTAAAATTGCAAGCTTCTGAAGCGTGATCATCGAACAATCAAGCGTTTCATTCAAAATAGTCAACAGGGTCGCAAGAAGCGTGTGGAAAAACCAAGGCGCAAAATAACTGCCCATGAACTGAGAAAAGTCAAGCGTGCAGCTGCCAAGATGCCACTTGCCACCAGTTTGACACACAAGCTGAAACGTCAAGACTGGGCCAAGAAATATCTCAAGACTGATTTTTCTAAGGTTTTATGGACTGATGAAATGAGAGTGAGTCTTGATGGGCCAGATGGATGGGCCCGTGGCTGGATTGGTAAAGGGCAGAGAGCTCCAGTCCGACTCAGACGCCAGCAAGGTGGAGGTGGAGTACTGGTTTGGGCTGGTATCATCAAAGATGAGCTTGTGGGGCCTTTTCGGGTTGAGGATGGAGTCAAGCTCAACTCCCAGTCCTACTGCCAGTTTCTGGAAGACACCTTCTTCAAGCAGTGGTACAGGAAGAATTCTGCATCCTTCAAGAAAAACATGATTTTCATGCAGGACAATGCTCCATCACACGCGTCCATGTACTCCACAGCGTGGCTGGCAAGAAAGGGTATAAAAGAAGAAAATCTAATGACATGGCCTCCTTGTTCACCTGATCTGAACCCCATTGAGAACCTGTGGTCCATCATCAAATGTGAGATTTACAAGGAGGGAAAACAGTACACCTCTCTGAACAGTGTCTGGGAGGCTGTGGTTGCTGCTGCACGCAATGTTGATGGTGAACAGATCAAAACACTGACAGAATCCATGGATGGCAGGCTTTTGAGTGTCCTTGCAAAGAAAGGTGGCTATATTGGTCACTGATTTGTTTTTGTTTTGTTTTTGAATGTCAGAAATGTATATTTGTGAATGTTGGGATGTTATATTGGTTTCACTGGTAAAAATAAATAATTGAAATGGGTATATATTTGTTTTTTGTTAAGTTGCCTAATAATTATGCACAGTAATAGTCACCTGCACACACAGATATCCCCCTAAAATAGCTATAACTAAAAAAAAACTAAAAACTACTTCCAAAACTATTCAGCTTTGATATTAATGAGTTTTTTGGGTTCATTGAGGACATGGTTGTTGTTCAATAATAAAATTAATCCTCAAAAAAACAACTTGCCTAATAATTCAGCACTCCCTGTATAGGGAACGATCAATGTTCATTAGCTGAATCAGAGTAGACTCAAAGACATTCATAGACATCCCAGTAGCCTTCCGGTTCCCAGCATTAGTACAATAGTTACGTTCATATAAGTACAATCTGGCAATTTAATACTTGCGGTTCCGTATGGTTCTGTGAAGAGGAATCGAGTGGTGTTTGCTAAGCTGCGATCTCAGCGTGGGGAATGGCGTGCTGCCAAAGAAGCGTGTTGCACACAGCGTGTGGGAGAGGTAAGGTGCTGCAGAGTGCGCTGCTGAGAGGCGTGCTGCCGATGCAGCGTGTGAGTTCCGACAGCGTGTGGGAGAGGAGAGGTGCTGCAAAGTGTGACTCTGTTTTCTGAGTAGGCTGCTTCCCAGCGGCAGTTGGAGTAGCTGCGGTTAACTGAGGATTGCTCAGGAGGTAGGATGGCAGTGTAACATGCAGCCCGGTTCCGAGTTAACAGATATTGTCACAGTACTTGGAAGTGGAGGGGACTGGAACTTTAAGGAATAGTTAACTTGCAGAATGTTTCTCTCATAAAGGGCTAAGCAGCAGCTTCTGTTCACAGTATATTTAACCTAATGAATCAAAATACTTAGCAATGCAACAGGATGAGGAGGGGCCTTTTATAGACTTTCGAGCCATGCCTTAAAGGTACAGAACGGAACATTACAGAACACCCCCTCCAAGGAGCCGCTCCGCGGATCAAGGTCCAGGCCTGTCGGGCCGCTTACGGTGGAAGTCAGAGACGAGACGAGGAGCAGAGACAGAGGAGGCTGACACCCATGAATCCTCATCAGGACCAAAACCACTCCATCTGATGAGGTACTGGAGGGTTCTGCCGGAATATCGAGAATCCAGGATAGCCCGTACCTCATACTCATTCCCTGCATCAAGTTGAGCAGGAGTAAGACGACGACCCGAGTCTGGTCTACCCGGGTGGTACGGTTTGAGCAGGGCCACATGGAAAACCGGGTGGATTCTGTATCCAGGAGGCAGAAGCAATCTGATGGAATTCCTATTCAGTACTTTTTCCACAGGGAAAGGACCAATGAAAAGAGGGGCCAACTTCTTGGATGGCACAGGTAATTTCAAGTGCTTGGTGGAGAGCCACACTTTGTCACCAATCTTGTAGAGTGGTGCGGTGGTTCTCCTTAAGTTGTAGTAGTGCTGTTGGGTTTTTTGCGCATCCTGAAGGATGGATCTCAGGGTACAGAATCCCTGAGCAATGGAATTTACTAAGTCATTAACCACTGGTGAATCAGTATTAGAGCAATTATTGAGGTGATATGAGGGGTGGAACCCGTAATTAATGTAGAAAGGAGTGTTCTTTGTTGAAGCATTGGTGGAGTTATTAAAAGCAAATTCAGCTGATGGTAGTAGTTCCAACCAGTTATCCTGTTGTGCTGAACAGTAACAGTGTAGGAATTGTTCCAGGGTTTGATTTGTTCGTTCACAAAGACCGTTGCTCTGAGGATGGAAAGCGGTTGACATCCGCTTCTCTATCTGAAGTGTCTCGCATAGACATGTCCAGAAACGAGAGGTAAACTGTGTTCCCCTATCTGTGGTTATTGTGTCTGGGAGGCCATGTAAACGGACAATGTGGTTGAGGAAGAGTTGAGCAGTCTCTTTAGCTGTTGGTAGACCAATTGCAGGAAGGAAATGGGCCATTTTGGAAAAATGATCTACTACGACAAGTATTGTGTTGTGATTCCGAGACGTTGGGAGGTCAACGATAAAGTCCATGGCGATGGCCTTCCATGGTCTTTCCGGAACCGGTAAAGAAAGAAGACTGCCATAAGGATGGCGTCTCAAGTGCTTGTTCTGTGAACAGGTGATACAGGACTTCACGTATTCTAGTACAGATTCGGTCATGTGTGGCCACCAATAATCTCTTCTCAAGATGTGGAGAGTCTTGTGTACACCCGGATGACCAGCTAACAGGGAGTCATGGGCTGAGCGAAGTACTGTCTCGCGTAGGGTGCTGGGGACGTATATTCGTTTTCCTCTGTATAGTAGACCGTTAGGAGCCTTCTCAAGTAGGAGAGAATTTGTAGAGGTATCCCGATTCTGATGCAGCAGGAGATCAGTGTTGTTAACAGTAGTGAGACCGATTATCCTATCTTGAGGAAGAATGGTGTTGGAATGGATGGAGGTTAAGGGTCTTGGGTCTCTCCTGGACAAGGCGTCAGCCTTTCCATTCTTCGTTCCAGGTCTGTAGGTAATAAGAAAATTAAACCTGCTGAAGAAGAGGCTCCAACGTACTTGGCGAGCACTGAGTGTTTTATTTGTCTTAAGGAACTGTAGATTTCTATGGTCAGTGAGTATGACAATAGGCGTGGTGGTACCCTCGAGTAAATGCCTCCAAAATTCCAGAGAGGCTTTTATAGCCAGAAGTTCCTTGTGTCCCACAGCATAATTGAGTTCTGCAGTGCTCATGAGCCTAGAATAGTATGAAACAGGATGAAGACCTTGAGTCTGTGGATGTCTCTGGGATAGAACTGCTCCGATTGCATGATCCGAGGCATCAACCTCCAAAGTGTACGGTAGTGATGGATCGTGGAATTTGAGAATAGGTGCAGTTACGAACCGTCGTTTAAGAAGTTGAAAGGCGGACTCGGCTTCTTTAGTCCAGATGAAACGCAAATTTTTCTTGGTTAAAGTGGTTAATGGTTTGACTATGGCAGAGAATCCTTGGATAAATTTCCTGTAGAAATTTGAGAAGCCTAAGAACTTTTGCACGTCCTTTTTGGATGATGGCGTTGGCCAGTTCGTGACAGCCTCGACTTTGTTGTCTTCCATCTTGATTCCTGAGGGTGATATGTGGTATCCAAGGAAGGATATAGTATCGGTATTGAAGATACATTTCTCAGCCTTTACGTAGAGGGAATGCTCTCTTAAACGGGTTAAAACCGTTTTTACATGAGAAATATGATCCGGTAGATTACCAGAATAAATCAAGATGTCATCCAAGTATATCACCATAATAACATCCAACAGGTCCCGAAACAGGTCATTCATAAAGTGCTGGAATGTGGCGCGGGCGTTGCACAGCCCGAATGGCATGACCGTATACTCGAACAAGCCATACCTTGTCCGAAAAGCGGTCAGCCATTCATCACCCTTCCTAATTCGAACCAAATTGTAGGCGCCACGTAGATCTAGTTTCGTGTACACTTTAGCACCTTGTAGCCTTTCAATTAGTTCAGGTATGAGAGGTAACGGATACCTGTTTTTCTTTGTTCTTGCGTTGAGCTCCCGGTAGTCTATAATAGGTCTTAAACTTTTGTCCTTGTTTCTGACAAAGAATATACCTGCGCCTGCGGAGGAAGTTGATGGTCTAATGAAACCCTTACGTAAGTTTTCATCCAGGTATTCTTTTAAGTGCTGCAGTTCGGGTTCTGACAAAGGAAATATACGACCGTAAGGGACGGTGACATCGGGTAGAAGTTCAATCGGGCAATCGTATGGCCTGTGCGGTGGTAGAGCCTGAGCCTCTTTTTTGTCAAAGACATCAGAGAATTCCAGATAGCACTGAGGTATTGAGACTTCCGTAATCTGTAGAAGGACACAAGAACTGTGACTGTTACAACGGTCTTTGCAGTCTTTGGATAGGAACTGTAGATCACCGGTACCCCAATGAATAGAGGGGTTGTGGAGTTTGAGCCACTTCAAACCTAGGATAAGTGGAAATAAAGGAGTTAGTATTACTTCAAATACTACAAATTCAGAATGCCCTGAAGAGAAAGTTAATTTCAGGGGTTGAGTCTGGTGAGTAATCGGACCAGATTTAATGGAAGAACCATCCACAAGTCTGATAGGTAGTGAATTAAGCTTTTTTATTAGTGGAATATTGTGTAATTTAACAAAATCATAGTCGATGAAGTCTCCAGTGGCTCCGGAATCAATCACGGCTCGAGTACGTACTTGACGTTGCTCCCACTGCAGAGAAACACAGAAGCATAGGTGAGATGTTGATTTATAATTTGTGACATGACAGACAGATTCTCTTGTGTTATAGAACTTACCCTTCCTTTGTCTGGTGAGGTTAGGGCAGTCCTTCACTGTGTGTTCGGTACTTGCACAGTACATGCATAGGTTCAATTGCTTGCGGCGGGCTTTCTCCTCTGGTCTGAGGGGACCCTTGACGAAAGCGATCTCCATGGGCTCCTCTGTTGGTCTAGAGGGCGCAACTGTACTGAAGTGCTTCTTTACATGTTACTCAGGGGTACCCCTTTCAGATTTCCTCTCCCTGAGACGTCTGTCAATTGAGATGCAAAGTGAAATGAGACACTCCAAACTGGTAGGCATAGTGATACGTGCCAACTCATCTTTGATGCTTTCGCTGAGGCCCATTCGGAATTGATTTTTGAGTGCATGCTCATTCCAGAGTGTGTCAGGGGCCATCTTTTGTACTCGGCTATGTAGTCTTCTACGGGGCGTCTGCCCTGTCGGATTCCCCTTATTGCGGTTTCGGCAGTGGCTTGCCTGTCCTGGTCCTGATACAGAAGTGCCATTGCCGAGAAAAACGAGTCCAATGAGTTGAGGATAGGGTCATTGGACTCGTAGAAGGTATTAGCCCAGGTTCTGGCCTCTCCAGAGAGGTAAGAGATCACTGTCAGTACTCGAATGGGATCATTCGGATAGGTTTTTGGTTTCAACTGAAAGAATAGGGTACAGGAATTCTGAAAATCCCTGAACCGTGCCCTGTCCCCTGAGAATTTTTCAGGGGGGCATATCTGAGGTTCAGGTGAATCAGTTGTTTCTGGTTTTGCTTGCATTTGTTCATTGATGTACTTCCTTAGTTGCTGATTTTCAGCTTTGATCTCTCGCAACCCTTGGAGCATAAGGTCCATATTTTGGGACAGGGTGCCAACCCTGGAGGATAGTTCACTTAAATCCATATTTTCTTATAGACTGATATGCTATTCTTTTGGGGCTAAGTATTATGTAAGGTTTAGCAAAATAGACAATCTTGTATAGCATGCAGCCTATGAGTACCGCTCCGTCTCACACCAAACCTATAGACTTTATAAGCATAAAGTCCAGTTCTTGCTCATAGACGTGAGGGGACTAAGATTTAGTCAGAAAACAAGGAAGGAGTGAGTGAACAAGAATAGTAAAAAAAAGAGGAATGAGTTGCAAAGTTGAAAGACTCCTTAGGTGTGGGAGTTTCAGATAGTGCACACAGAAAGTTGAATGTAACCAACCCTTTAGAGTGTAAGAAGTGTGTCAATGTTTGAATCTCGCTACAGTATCCAATGGAAAAGGTTTTGCCTGAATACTATGTTACACTAAGCTATAGGGAACGATCAATGTTCATTAGCTGAATCAGAGTAGACTCAAAGACATTCATAGACATCCCAGTAGCCTTCCGGTTCCCAGCATTAGTACAATAGTTAAGTTCATATAAGTACAATCTGGCAATTTAATACTTGCGGTTCCGTATGGTTCTGTGAAGAGGAATCGAGTGGTGTTTGCTAAGCTGCGATCTCAGCGTGGGGAATGGCGTGCTGCCAAAGAAGCGTGTTGCACACAGCGTGTGGGAGAGGTAAGGTGCTGCAGAGTGCGCTGCTGAGAGGCGTGCTGCCGATGCAGCGTGTGAGTTCCGACAGCGTGTGGGAGAGGAGAGGTGCTGCAGAGTGTGACTCTGTTTTCTGAGTAGGCTGCTTCCCAGCAGCAGTTGGAGTAGCTGCGGTTAACTGAGGATTGCTCAGGAGGTAGGATGGCAGTGTAACATGCAGCCTGGTTCCGAGTTAACAGATATTGCCACAGTACTTGGAAGTGGAGGGGACTGGAACTTTAAGGAATAGTTAACTTGCAGAATGTTTCTCTCATAAAGGGCTAAGCAGCAGCTTCTGTTCACAGTATATTTAACCTAATGAATCAAAATACTTAGCAATGCAACAGGATGAGGAGGGGCCTTTTATAGACTTTCGAGCCATGCCTTAAAGGTACAGAACGGAACATTACACCTGCACACACAGATATCCCCCTAAAATAGCTAAAACTAAAAACAAACTAAAAACTACTTCCAAAAATATTCAGCTTTGATATTAATGAGTTTTTTGGGTTCATTGAGAACATGGTTGTTGTTCAATAATAAAATTAATCCTCAAAAATACAACTTGCCTGATAATTCTGCACTCCCTGTAGTGAGCAAGATTTCCTACAAAACCAACAGATCTCCATAAAGCATATGTTACAGGCTGTCAACAAGAGCATACAGTATAAAAATATAAAAGTGTAGTGGTAGCTGAATATTCTTAAACGTTAACATTTGCAAAGTTTAACAGTAAATGACAACAGGAAGGCTAAAATTAGGCATCCTAGAAAACAAGGAAAGAAGGATATGGGTCTCTTTCAGGCAGGTAATGAGCGAATATAGGGCTATGATAAAATAAACCCCTTCCAACGGTAGGAAACAGATATGTTAATTTTTGAATACAATATAAGTGAAGGCTTATCTCAGACTACTAGCAGTCATCATAAAGTTATGTGCATGTCTCGCAGCTAGCCGACCTCAACTCTGCAAGTGCAATTGTAACACATTCCTGCGAGTAACAAGGTCCAAGGCCCCATACAAAGGAGAATCATCCGTTTGTATATTATTACTGAAGTTGGTAGTCCTGGGTTCCATGCACCACTGATCAAAAAAGAATTCTCCAGAGGGACGATAGACAAATCCACCACAGTGTGTGAGACTGAGCAGAATCCAGGTGCTCCTAGCATTAGTGAGTGGCCCATCATGCAGAACGGGGGTAGATCAAGTGCTAGCTTGGGCTGTAGGGGACACACCTTTATAGGCATCTCTCGTATGTCACCACCCGAGGTGAAGCCCACACTGTGGTAGTCAGATCCTTGACGCATATTGCCTCACAATTTCCTTTCTCTTCTCGGCTCTGAAGGGGGGGCAGCTTGTGGTCTGACTCCGTATTCTGTATTTTAGTAGGTGTGAAAAGTAACTGCTGCTGTGACCCCTGGTCAGCATTGCGTACTGTGAATACTCCAGTTAGACCTGTTGGTAAGTGTTAAATAAGGTCTTCCCTATTAGGGCAGCTGAGCACGGACCTTAGAGTGTGAAGAAGATCTGCCTGTTGCCGGTCTAGTAGAAAGCCAAGCTCAGCTAGGATGTAGGTCAGATCCATCATCCTTGAGGCAGGTGTTGCAGCAGAGGGTTCAGGGATATATGATGTGCGATAGTCACTCCCTTGATAAAATGAATGGTGGCTCCCACTGTATGTTAAAAGTTGAAGAGACACACAGTACTCCGTATTCCCTATTCCCTTTGCCGTGGGGGTGGAGTTGTGCGGTAGCTTGTGACTCTCGATCAACTCGACATATGGGACAAATCTCTAGGATTTAAGAGCTGGCAGACTAGATACCTAAAATGGCTCCCATGTTTGTGTAGATGTCCACCTTGTGACTTTCCTTTCAATCCTAAATTGGTCATGCCGACCGAATTACAGTTCTTGGAATCCACCAACGTTTAGGAGGCATCATCTGTTTGATGCTGTATAAATTCTGCTCCGGTAGAGGTAGATAAACTTAGAGGGTAATCAAAAATTCTATATTAGCTCCCCTAAGATGCGTCCTGCTATTGCGGTAGTTGACTCCGCCCCCAGAGATGTGTTTTTAATTGTTTTCAGGCAGCATTTTTTCAAGCAATCCATAACTGTCTTTTAAAAAGATAATTAAATAAACGTTAATTTTTAATATTAATTTAAAAAGTTAGAAGGGTTGAAAGGTATATGGTATATAACAAGGTGTTTGAATGGAAAGGGATATATATATATATATATATATATATATATATATATATATACACACACACAATTTTTATATATATATATATATATATATATATCTGTGTGTGTCTAAATATGTGGGTGCATATATGTACATATATGTATACCTGTGTATTTAAAGAGAGAGGGCGATTTAACAAAAAATAATCATATTTTTTGTTAAATCTGTGTAATTATATATCAGCACTAAATAACTATTAAATAAGTGAATTGTCAAACTCTATCTGTCTATAAAAAAATAATTACAGAGAGTGCAAGGAAATTATAATCAATTAATCATTATTAAAAAATATGTTACTTTGAAAGTTAAATAGATAATCCTATCTAGCACTAGGCAATTTCCACACAATATCCTTTTATTAGTGGCATTCAACCTTACACCTTACCCATAGGACAATCAGTGCATCACATGTTAATAAACAATTATAATATACAATCCTAATATACAATCTGCATGTGGCAATACAGAAATCATTCCAGGTAATGCATAACTCAAAAAAAGTCCTTCTGATTTATATGGGAGGTTCCTTTTAACAAAGTCCAAAAGATTCCTTGAAAAGCTGGCGACAAAATGTATAAAAAAATGTATCCAAAAGATGTTGTGCAAAAAACCTTTAAATACATTCTCCTCGAGTAGAGCTGTATATATGGTTTATATAGCATATAAACCAATTGGAGGATAGTGTCTAACTTTGATAAAAATAAGATATTAACTTCTTTCAATGTTTGAACCAGACAACAAGCCAATAGTTAACGATATCCAGGCAAAAAATGGTCCCCTTTGCTAGCGCAAATCGCCGATAGCAGCTACAGGGTAACTTGCCTCATAGATTAACCAATATTAAATTGCAGTGTATGTAAAGTTAAATGCCACTAATAAAGGGATATTGGGGCATACGTATCAAGCTCCGAATGGAGCTTGATGCCCCATGTTTCTGGCGAGTCTTCAGACTCGCCAGAAACAGCAGTTATGAAGCAGCGGTCACAAAGAACGCTGCTCCATAAGACATCGCCGGAAATCAACCCGATCGAGTACGATCAGATTGATTGACACCCCCTGCTGGCGTCCTTGTGAGCTGCTGGTGCATTGCTGAATACGGCGAGCGTATTGCTCGCCGTATTCAGCGAGGTCTGATGGACCTGATCCGCACTGTCGGATCAGGTTCGACAGACCTTAATAACTAGAGGCCATTGTGTGGAAATTGTCTAGTGCTGGATAGGATTATCTATTATTGGTAAGGTTAAGAGGTTTTAACTTTCCAAGTAACTTCTTTTTTAACTATTTATATATATATAAAAGAACATTTTCTTCTACGTGAAGAACATTGGAATGTAAAATATGCATAACTCACGTTGGGTTGAGCGCCCTTGGTTAAACGTGGTCGGGTTAGGGTGCGAGTGATGAGTGTTCATTTATTAAAAAATGTGCTTTATTGAAGTCTATGGGGAGAAAAAGTTAACATGGAAGCAGTGCCCAGAGTTCAGCGGTTAACACACATCAGGTATCGCTCACACACAAACATTTTACTTTCAACTTGTAAAACCGGGACTAATCCACCTGCGTTACAAGTTTACTTTCAGCCAGCTAGTAATCTAGCCATATATAAAGCCATTAAAAAAATACCCTCTAAAATTGCTTACTATGTTCCTAATTCTGAAATAAAAAGTTCTGAAAATAAATAAAAAATAATTTGTACTTTTATAGGGATAAACATTCTTTGAAAATTGAGGACTGTAGGAATTTATTATCATTCTCTTCATTAGCGTTTTTTCTATGGGTAAGTAGTGCAAATATTCTGTAAGTGTTAGAGGTCTAAAAAATAAAAAAAAGTCAATTTACAATAAGAATTTACAAGCCCAAGGGGCTAGGAAGCCAGAGGTCCTACAATTCTATAGTAACATACACGTCAGAAAGTAAAACGCACTGGCTCCTTTGCATCCTAGACGGCATATTTAAAGAATCCAATTAAAAAGGGAAACAGATGTGCAAGGAAGAATGTCAAGTACAAGCTAGGGAAAACTGAAAAGCCGTATATGGTATGAAGATGTTAATCACAAAAATACTAGAGCCTTAATGTTATACAGAATTTTATACTTATTGCAAATAATGTTCATAGATTTCATAAAACCTGGCTTGGTGAGATTTACATTTTTCAACCACACACTAGTCTCCCTGATGCGCATCACAGGTATCCATATAAAGCTGTAACCATCTACTAAAGAATTTCTTGGACCCTCAGCTTGGACTCATTAGCTGTGGCTTGACTCTCAGTGCTGAGCAAAAGGCTTCTCACGTTACAGTGTTAATTTAATTGCTTAACAGTGAAACACGACACGCCTACACGTACTTCTACTGTCTATATTAAAAGGCTGAACAATTCTTTTAACATGCCACAATATATCCATATTAGATCTACAGATCCATTATGTATCAGAAAAAAAAACATTTTTAAAGGGATAGTCATGTCCAAAATAAACTTACATGATTCAGATAAAGAATGTAATTTTAAACAACTTTCCAGTTTACTTTTATCACCAATTTTGCTTTGTTCTCTTGGCATTCTTAGTTGAAAGCTAAACCTAGGTAGGCTCATATGCTATTTTCTTAGACCCTGAAGGCCGCTTCTTATCTGAATGCATTTTTACAGTTTTCACTACTAGAGGGAGTTAGTTCATGTGTGATATAGATAATATTGTGCTCACGCACGTGGATTTACCAAGGAGTTAGCACTGATTGGCTAAAATGCAAGTCTGTCAAAAGAACTGAAATAAGGGGGCAGTCTGCAGAGGCTTAGATACAAGGTAATCACAGAGGTAAAAAGTGTATTATTCTAACAGTGTTGGTTATGCAAAACTGGGGAATGGGTATTAAAGGGATTATCTATCTTTTTAAACAACAACATTTTAGGTATTGACTGTCCCTTTAAATATTAAAAAAAGTCTGGCGTTTTGTATAACAAAAATGCTATTTCAGTATCAAAGAAAACCTAAACTGTCTTAAACATACCAAATCAACAAATAGCTCAACATTTTCTCATGTTTACAAAACAAAGCCGATCACAATAGCGCATTTTTGACAATTTTGGCTGATTCCCGTACTCACTTCAGGACACCAACATCTACAAATGTCGTGTTTTGATATATTTCATTTTTAATATCTGATCTTTTAAACCGTGTTTTTACAGTGAAATGCTTAATCGCAACTTTCATAAATAACTTTTGTAATCTATTTTAATCCCAACCCTGCTAGCCCATCTAAATGTTGTCAGAATGGGCAGACAGTGCACTGTTTCTCTTGTTAAGTGTATCCAGTCCACGGATCATCCATTACTTATTTTATAATAGCACCGGAGTGTGTTATTCCTTCTCTGGTAGAATTTGAAGAAGAATCTACCTGAGTTTTTACTATGATTTTAGCCGGCGTAGTTAAGATCATATTGCTGTTTCTCGGCCATCTGAGGAGAGGTAAACTTCAGATCAGGGGACAGCGGGCAGATTAATCTGCAAAGAGGTATGTAGCAGCTTATTATTTTCTGACAATGGAATTGATGAGAAAATTCTGCCATACCGATATAATGTAAACTCAGCCTTAAATGCAGTAGCAGCAACTGGTATCAGGCTGTCATGTATGTATATTTTACACTTCAGTATTCTGGGGAATGGCACTTCACTGGAATTATACTGTGTGCATAAGACTTTAGCCTAATTTGCAGGGACTGGCAACAGGCTCTTTAATAACACTTAATTTATGTTAAACGTTTTTTGCTGGCATGTAAAATCGTTTCATTTTCTGAGGTACTGGGTGAATAAAATGTTTTGGGCATTATTTTTTCCACTTGGCAGTTGTTTTATTTAGTTTATGACAGTTTACTGATCTCTCTCACTGTTGTGTGTGAGGGGGAGGCCAAAAAATTCAGTCAGAAGCTCATTGTATTTCCTGCATGATCCGGTTCATCTCTACAGAACTCAGGGGTCTTCAAAACTTGTTTTGAGGGAGGTAATCATTCACAGCAGAGCTGTGAGATTGTAGTTGACTGTGATAAAAAAACGTTTATTTCTGTAACTTTTTTTTCTGCTATCAGGGTTAGTTATCCTTCGCTAATGGGAACAAGCCTTTGCTAAAATTGTGTTTTTTACAAAGATTTGATGCTATAACCTTTGAGTTTATTAACTTTAAACTGTCATAACTCTTTCTGTGCTTCTTATAGGCACAGTACGTTTTCATATTATAGTAAATTACTTGAAAAGTATTTCCAAGTTGCTAGTTTATTTGCTAGTGTGTTAAACATGTCTAATTCAGAGGAAGACATCTGTGCTATATGTGCTAATGCCAAAGTGGAGCCCAATAGAAATTTATGTACTAACTGTATTGATGCTACTTTAAATAAAAGTCAATCTGTACAAATTGAACACATTTCACCAAACAACGAGGGGAGAGTTATGCCGACTAACTCGCCTCACGTGTCAGTACCTGCATCTCCCGCTCGGGGGGTGCGTGATATTGTGGCGCCGAGTACATCTGGGCGGCCATTACAAATCACATTACAGGATATGGCTACTGTTATGACTGAAGTTTTGGCTAAATTACCAGAACTAAGAGGTAAGCGTGATCACTCTGGGGTGAGAACAGAGTGCGCTGATAATGTTAGGGCCATGTCAGATACTGCGTCACAACTTGCAGAACATGAGGACGGAGAGCTTCATTCTGCGGCTGACGGTTCTGATCCAAACAGATTGGATTCAGATATTTCAAATTTTAAATTTAAGCTGGAAAACCTCTGTGTATTACTAGGGGAGGTGTTAGCGGCTCTGAATGATTGTAACACAGTTGCAATACCAGAAAAAATGTGTAGGTTGGATAAATATTTTGCGGTACCGTCGAGTACTGACGTTTTTCCTATACCTAAGAGACTTACTGAAATTGTTACTAAGGAGTGGGATAGACCCGGTGTGCCGTTCTCACCCCCTCCGATATTTAGAAAGATGTTTCCAATAGACACCACCACACGGGACTTATGGCAAACGATCCCTATGGTGGAGGGAGCAGTTTCTACTTTAGCTAAGCGTACCACTATCCCGGTGGAGGATAGCTGTGCCTTTTCAGATCCAATGGATAAAAAGTTAGAGGGTTACCTTAAGAAAATGTTTGTTCAACAAGGTTTTATATTGCAACCCCTTGCATGCATTGCGCCTGTCACGGCTGCAGCAGCATTTTGGTTTAACCCCTTAAATAAACCTAACACTACCCCCCTGAAGATCATCCTACCTTGAGGGGGGTTTTGGTTAGAGTAGGGGTATGTGGGTGGTGGGTTTTAATGTTGGGGGGTTGTATTTTTATTTTACAGGCAAAAGAGCTGTTTTCTTTGGGGCATGCCCCGCAAAAGGTCCTTTTAAGGGCTGGTAAGGTAATAGAGCTGGTAACTTTTTAATGTAGAATAGGGTAGGGATTTTTTTATTTTGGGGGGCTTTGTTATTTTATTAGGGGCTTAGATTGGGTGTAAGTAGCTTAAAATTGTTGTAATATTTTTGAAATGTTTGTAACTTATTTTTTTATTTTTTGTAACTTAGCTTTTTTATTTTTTGTACTTTAGTTAGTTTATTTAATTGAATTTAATTGTAGTTATTTGTAGCTAATTTATTTAACTAATTTAATGATAGTGTAGTGTTAGGTTTAATTGTAACTTAGGTTAGGATTTATTTTGCAGGTAATTTTGTATTTCTTTTAGCTAGGTAGTTATTAAATAGTTAATAACTATTTAATAACTATTCTAACTAGCTAAAATAAATACAAAGTTACCTGTAAAATAAATATAAATCCTATAATAGCTACAATGTAATTATTAATTACATTGTAGCTATCTTAGGGTTTTTTTACAGGTAAGTATTTATTTTTAAATAGGATTAATTTATTAAAGTATAGTGTAGTGTTAGGTGTAATTGTAACTTAGGTTAGTTTTTATTTTACAGGTAATTTTCTCTTTATTTTAACTAGGTAGGTATTAAATAGTTAATAACTATTTAATAGCTATTGCACCTAGTTAAAATAAATTGAAAGTTGCCTGTAAAATAAAAATAAATCCTAAGATAGCTACAATATAATTATTATTTATATTGTAGCTATATTAGGGTTTATTTTAAAGGTAAGTATTTAGTTTTAAATAGGATTAATTTAGTTAATAAGAGAAATATTATTTAGATTTATTTAATTAATATTTAATTTAGGGGGGTGTTAGGGTTAGTGTTGCCATGTGACTCGGCCAACAAATGCCAGCGCACATTTCATCCCCTCATCATCAACTTATGTGGGGCTTCCTCAAGGCTGCTAATTCTTTGCAGGTACTAGTTTAAGTACTTTCGTCTTAACTCTGCCCACCGGATAGTGAAGTTTTTGCACAGTAAAATATAAAGACATACATACATAGTTTTACAAATCACAATATTATCTGTACATCAAACGTAAGTATAAACATGTACATATACAGAGGGATTATTTGTATCATCTTTATAGACCTACTCTCATATGTTTCATGGGATCGTTTATACCCTGTCAGTCTCTATCATGGGACATATGATTGTATCAAATCCTTGTTTTTAATACATAGATTAAATTCAACCATATATCCAAAAATTGTATGCTTTGAGTATAAATGTACCTCTCTAGCCTAGAAAGCATGCCAAATCTAGTTTTTCATTCAGACTATTTGGGGGTTGTGTTGTCAGTTTATAAATCTATCTACATTCTTTTTGCAGGAGGATTTTATCCTGATTGCCCCCTCTACCATGTTAAATGCCTTTATCTATTTTTACAAATTATAGGGAATCAGGGTTGCTATTGTGATGCAATTCAAAATATCTTGCAACACTACTGGTTTTAACCTTATACTTTACATCATCTCTATGTTCCTTTATTCTGTCCTTGAACATACGCTTAGTTTTCCCAACGTAATATCTGGGGCATGAACAGTGAAGAAGGTAAACTACACCATCTGTATTACAATTAAAGAAATGTCTAATTTTGTAGCTTTTGCCTTCTTCAACACTAAATTCTTTGGCTCTCTCCATGTGTTTACAAGCTTCACATCTCCCACAGGGAAAATCCCCTACTATTTTTCTTCTAGACAACCAATCTCCTTCCGGGGGTCCAGAAACATATTTATTCTGGTCTAGATTGTCCTTCAGATTAGGTGCCCTATGTGCAGTCAGAAGGGGACATTCTCCTACCTCCTTTGCTACATTGTCATCACTTAGAAGAATTCCCCAATGTTTATTTAGGATACTCCTCAAAGTCTCCCAATGACAGTTATACCTAGTCACTAGCCGGGCATTGGATATATCTTCTCTTTTTTTAAGAAATAGCAGGTCGTCCCTTTCTGTGTGGCAAACTCTACTTCTAGCCCCTGCTATATTTCTTTTAAAATATCCCCTATCAAGAAATCTCTTCTCCATTTTCTATGTATGTTTTTCATATTTTGCTTTTAAAGTAACAATTCCTGCGCAGACGCAGAAATTGTCCTTTGGGTATACCTTTAATGAGATGTTTTGGGTGATGACTCGTCGCTAAAAGCAAACTATTTGTTTCTGTAGTTTTTGTAGATGGAGACAAGCGTATGTGGGTGCACATGTTGTACCCATCACTGTACCTCTTATTTGCTTGAATATCTTGCCATCGAAACTAAACACATTGTTTTCCAAAATAAGTTGCAGGGATTAAGCTCATAGAATCAATTCAAGCATAGCATCAAAGCGCCTGTTAGTCACTTACGGTTAGGACCTCACAAGGAATACTCCAAGAGTATGCAGTCTCTACTCCGTTCAGCTGATGCAGACACAGCATATTCTATTTTCCCGCTCCACAGTGAACAGTTCTATAAACAACATAGAATGACTCCGTCTGCTCTCATGTGACTCGGCCAACCAATGCCAACGCACGTTTCACCCCCTCGTCATCAACTTAGGCGGGGCTTCCTTAGGGCTGCTAATTATTTGTAGGTCCCAGTTTAAGTACTTTCATCTTAACTCTGCCCACTGGATAGTGAAGTTTATTCACATTGAAAGATAAAGACATACATACATAGTTTTACAAATCACAATATTATCTGTACATTTAACGTAATTATAAATGTACATATACAGAGGGATTCTTGGTATCATCTTTACAGACCTACCCTCAAATGTTTCATGGGATCATTTACACCCTGTCAGTCTCTACCATGGGACAGATTATTGTATCAAATCCTTGTTTTAAATACATAGATCAAATTCAACCATATATCCAAAATTTGTATGCTTTAAGTATAAATGTACCTCTCTAGCCTAAAAAGCATGCCAAATCTAGTTTTTCATTCAGACCATTTGGGGATTGTGTTGCTAGTTTATAAATCCATCTACATATTTTTTGCAGAAGGATTTTATCCTGCTTGCCCCTTCTAGCATGTTAAATGCCTTTATTTACTCCTACAAATTTTAGGGAATCAGGGTTGCTAAAACCTTATTCTTTACATCATCTCTATGTTCCGTTATTTTGTCCTTGAACATAGACTTTATTTTCCCAACGTAATAGCTAGGGCATGAACAGTGAAGAAGGTAAACTACACCCCCTGTATTACAATTAAAGAAATATAACATTTTGTAGCTTTCTCCTTCTTCAACACTAAATTCTTTGGTTCTCTCCATGTGTTTACAAGCTACACATCTTCCACAGGGAAAATTCCCTACTATTTTTCTTCTAGACAACAGATCTCCTTCCAGGGGACCAGAAACATATCTACTCTAGACTAGTTTGTCCTTCAGATTAGGTGCCCTACGTGCAGTCAGAAGGGGATGAACATCTTATGGCATATGCTTTTGGGAACTTTATGATATCTTCAGCATGTCACCATACATGTGTACAATTCTGGACTATCCTAGGATTGGGCATTTGATACTTTGCGCTGCTTATATATCTGGTCATGATTGTAAACTAATGATTTTACTATTCCCAGCATGTTCTGTTATTACAGTGAGTGAGAAATACTTTTCCACTTAGATCCCAGTGAAGATATTGCCCTGGCATAGCTCCCAGGGATATATACAGTAGTCCAGTGAGTAGTAGGGGTGTAGTGGTCTAGCAATAACTCACTATCGCCTAGATTTAGAGTTCTGCATTAGCCGTCCAAACCAGCGTTAGGGGGTCCTAACGCTGGTTTTGGCCACCCGCTGGTATTTAGAGTCAGTCAGGAAAGGGTCTAACGCTCACTTTCCAGCCGCGACTTTTCCATACCGCAGATCCCCTTACGTCAATTGCGTATCCTATCTTTTCAATGGGATCTTTCTAACGCCAGTATTGGCTGAAGTGAGCGTTAGAACTCTAATTACAAAACTCCTGTTCATACAGCTCTTAACTGCTGTGCTCTAAAGTACACTAACACCCATAAACTACCTATGCACCCCTAAACCGAGGTCCCCCCACATCGCCGCCACTCTAATAAAAATTTTTAACCCCTAATCTGCCAACAGCACACTGCCGCAACCTACATTATCCCTATGTAGACCTAATCTGCTGCCCCTAACATCGCCGACCCCTATATTATATTTATTACCCCCTAATCTGCCCCCCCCAATGTCGCCGCTACCTACCTACACTTATTAACCCCTAATCTGCCGACCGGACCTCGCCGCCACTATAATAAATGTATTAACCCCTAAACCGCCTCACTCCCGCCTCAAAAACCCTATAATAAATAGTCTTAACCCCTAATCTGCCCTCCCTAACATCGCCGACACCTAACTTCAAGTATTAACCCCTAATCTGCCGACCGGACCTCGTTGCTACTATAATAAATGTATTAACCCCTAAAGCTAAGTCTACCCTAACCCTAACACCCCCCTAAATTAAATATAATTTTAATCTAACGAAATAAAATAAATCTTATTAAATAAATTATTCCTATTTATAGCTAAATACTTACCTGTAAAATAAACCCTAATATAGCTACAATATAACAAATAATTATATTGTAGCTATTTTAGCATTTATATTTATTTTACAGGCAACTTTGTATTTATTTTAACTAGGTATTATAGCTATTAAATAGTTAATAACTATTTAATAGCTATCTAGTTAAAATAATTACAAAATTACCTGTAAAATAAATCCTAACCTAAGTTACAATTAAACCTAACACTACACTATCAATAAATTAATTAAATAAACTACCTATAATTACCTACAATTGTCTACAATTAAATCAACTAAACTAAATTACAAAAAAAACACTACATTTAAAAAACAAACAAACACTAAATTACAAACAAAAAAAAAAGATTACAAGAATTTTAAACTAATTTCACCTACTCTAAGCCCCCTAAAAAAATAACAAAGCCCCCCAAAATAAAAAAATGCCCTACCCTAATCTAAAATAAAAAGTTTACAGCTCTTTTACCTTACCAGCCCTTAAAAGTGCCTTTTGCGGGGCATGCCCCAAAGAAAACAGCTCTTTTGCCAGTAAAAAAACATACAATACCCCCCAACATTACAACCCACCACCCACATACCCCTAGTCTAACCCAAACCCCCCTTAAAAAAACTAACACTAAGCCCCTGAAGATCTTCCTACCTTGTCTTCACCACGCCAGGTATCACCAATCCGTCCAGAAGAGGCTCCGAAGTCTTCATCCTATCCGGCAAGAAGAGGTCCAGAAGAGGCTCCAAAGTCTTCATCCTATCTGGCAAGAAGAGGTCCAGAAGAGGCTCCGAAGTCTTCATCATATCCGGCAAGAAGAGGAGATCTGGACCGGCAAACATCTTCATCCAAGCGGCATCTTCTATCTTCATCCATCCGACGAGGAGCGGCTCCATCTTCAAGACCTCCTCTTCATCCTCTTCTCCCAACGACTAGACGACGAATGAAGGTTCCTTTAAGGGACGTCATCCAAGATGGCGTCCCTCAAATTCTGATTGGCTGATAGGATTCTATCAGCCAATCGGAATTAAGGTAGGAAAAATCTGATTGGCTGATTGAATCAGCCAATCAGATTCAAGTTCAATCGGATTGACTGATCCAATCAGCCAATCAGATTGAGCTTGCATTCTATTGGCTGAACGGAACAGGATGAAGACTTCGGAGCCTCTTCTGGACCTCTTCTTGCCGGATAGCATGAAGACTTCGGAGCCTCTTCTGGACCTCTTCTTGCCGGATAGGATGAAGACTTCGGAGCCTCTTCTGGACAGATCGGTGATACCCGGCGTGGTGAAGACAAGGTAGGAAGATCTTCAGGGGCTTAGTGTTAGGTTTTTTAAGGGGGGTTTGGGTTAGATTAGGGGTATGTGGGTGGTGGGTTGTAATGTTGGGGGGGGGGTATTGTATGTTTTTTTACAGGCAAAAGAGCTGTTTTCTTTGGGGCATGCCCGCAAAAGGCCCTTTTAAGGGCTGGTAAGGTAAAAGAGCTGTAAACCTTTTATTTTAGATTAGGGTAGGGCATTATTTTATTTTGGGGGGCTTTGTTATTTTTTTAGGGGGCTTAGAGTAGGTGTAATTAGTTTAAAATTCTTGTAATCTTTTTTTATTTTTTGTAATTTAGTGTTTGTTTGTTTTTGTAATTTAGTGTTTGTTTGTTTTTGTAATTTAGTTTAGTTAATTTAATTGTAGCTAATTGTAGGTAGTTTATTTAATTAATTTATTGATAGTGTAGTGTTAGGTTTAATTGTAACTTAGGTTAGGATTTATTTTACAGGTAATTTTGTAATTATTTTAACTAATTAGCAATTAAATAGTTATTAACTATTTAATAGCTATTGTACCTAGTTAAAATAAATACAAAGATGCCTGTAAAATAAATATAAATCCTAAAATAGCTACAATGTAATTATTATTTATATTGAAGCTATATTAGGGTTTATTTTACAGGTAAGTATTTAGCTTTAAATAGGAATAATACTTATTTTATATGTGTGTTTTAGATTGTATCTATGTGAGTTTGTGGGATTTTTTTCATCTGTTTTTGGTGTGTTTAGTATCCCACTTTTGAATAGTGTGATAATATTGTATATGTCTCACTCTATATAAATTACACATATATTTAAACGATTGCTGTAGTCCCTGTCTTTTTGCAGGTACGTTTATTTACGCGCCTCTTTCTTTCTTTACATATAATCCAATTTGATACTTAAAAGGTTTGCACCACTTGAACCTCATATAGGTGTTCTGTGGCTAGCAATTTTCAATTACCTTTTAGTAGGTTCTGTAGAACTGTGTGCTAGGTGGTCTCTCATTATTGAGTTAGATTGAGGCATTTGCAGATATTTGATAAATATGTGTTAGAATTTAGATAGATATTTAGCTTCTCTTCCTTTTGTTTTTTATAACATTATATCTTCCTGAAAAGACCCTTAAAGGGATAGGAAAGTCAAAATTAAACTTACATGATTCAGATAGAGCATGTAATTGTATGACACTTTTAAATTCACTTCCATTTTCAAATGTGCTTCGTTCTCTTGTTATCCCTTGTTGAAAAAAATATGCACATATCCTACACTAGTGGGAGCTAGCTGCTGATTGGTGCCTGCACACATTTGTCTCTTGTGATTGGCTGACTAGATTTGTTCAGCTAGCTGACAATAGTGCAATGCTGTTCTTTCAGCAATGGATAACAAGAGAATAAAGCAAATTTGATAATAGACGTAAATTGGAAAGTTGCGTAAAATTGTATGTTCTATCCAAATCATGAAAGATTTTTTTGGGGTTTCCTGTCCCTTTAAATAAGATTGTGCCGGAGGCGGAGTTAGCTCTCTAACAGAGAAGACGTGTCTACAAAGAGCTCCTGCTAGAAATCACCCTAAACTGTTTAAAAACAGCCAAAAAAAACAGTATTGGGGCGAATCTGTTATAACAATGGACCAGAGACGTTACGAAACGACTTGAGGGAGCCTTTTTCTTAATTATATTAGCCGCAGACACCGGCTGACACCATGACCCCCAGACTGAGGCCTAACACTTCTAGAGCCGGTGAAGAGGGGAAACGGCCCCCACGGGCCATCAGAGGCCACACAGCACTTACCACCTCCCGGAGGGTCACCCGCAATTGAGCCGGTGGCAAGATATAGTGAGGAGGCCCTTGGAAGGTGCCGAAAACGGACCTAAGCATCACTAGAAAGAGGACCCCCACCACTGGTGACATACCCCGACATCCGAGAATTTTACACCCCAAGCCCTGCCCTTTCCAGATCCGACTCCATCAGCGGTGCTCCTTAAGTGCAGGCCTCCCCTCCGTCCGAGCAAGAAGAGCTCAGGCTAGCCAGGTGGCAACAGTAAGACCGCAGGAGAGTGGAGGAGGCGGCGCCATCTTGGGCCTAAATAGTAAGTGCCCCACATACTATAACCTCACATCAGGGTCTATGCTGATAGCTGAATAAAATATGTACCTGGGGAAACAGTGAGGCCCTTACAGGGGAACAGAATCACTACCATAGAACCAGAGACAAGTATTAAGCTTACCCCATTATACCCTCTGAGAGCGGGCCTTCTCTTATATGGTGACAATACAATATCTGCAATCCTATGATTAAAAGGCCTAACCACCCTGCTCTAAATTTTACCACATTAGCAGTAAACGCTACAAGGCTACAACTGGTATTTACATATATATAAATTTCTACCATCAGAAGCACTACATAAAAATTTCTGCAATAAGCAGGGCAACTAATTTGGACTGAGTGGGGAAATCTAAAGGGTGGTATTAGTATAGCATACCATATAATACACTTGGCAACCTCCAACCAGCCACTCTACAGAAAAGTAATTAATATGTCATTGGGATCAACACCATGCTGGGGGAGCTAACTGCAAGGTCAAACTATAACATATAAACACACCACTCTCCTTCCGATCCTTATGAGACAGAAATAAGATCAGTACTCTTGATATGCTGATTGGGATGTCTGCCTAACTACAAATACTGAGTGAGGTTCTGGGTCGCCTCTGATCTCCTACTGAAACCACCTCTGCACACCCTATATACAAACTATTACTTTCCTCAGGGACATACAGAGATCATTTCAAATCCTACCATCTCAGTGATGGCCTCTAGATGATCAACAAAGGGGGACAAAACAATAAAATCTACAGCCATGTCCACATTCTTCAAATCCTCTCAGACTAGTAAAATACTTAACAACACTGAAGCAAAAGAGGAATTAGACACTGACTCCCTACAACCTTTAGAAGATAAAAGCCCCTTAACAAAAGCTAATCTCAGAAACCTGGTATCCAAGAAAGATATCACCGATTATTTTGAGAAACTGTGGGAGAAAATTTACTCCATACACTCCTCAGTTACCAGTAGTCTATCTGAAATAAAATCTGATTTAATGGATATGGGCAATAGAATTGAAACATTGGAGGATCAGAAAGATTCTATGGTAGAACAGCTGGATGAAGTTTCACTAACAATATCCTCACAACAACAACTCCTGGAGGACTTTCAGGACAAAATAGAGAACCTAGAAAACAGGAGCAGAAGGAACAATATAAGACTCAAAGGGGTACCAGAAGAGGTAACTGCTAAAGACATCCCCGCATACATATCTCAACTCTTTACCCAAATTACAAATTCCCCATCTGACTACATCTTTCATATAGAAAGCGCACACAGAGCCTTAAAGGCTAAACCGAAAAATGGCCTACCTCCTAGAGACATTATAATTAAGCTGACCTTCTTCCCTGACAAAGAAAATATCCTGCAGGCCACGAGAAAGAACCCAACGTTCAAATATCAAGGTAACATGGTCCAATTTTACCAGGATTTTAGCCTAAAGACCTTACAGAGAAGAGGAGCGTTACGTCCTCTTACAATGCTACTCAGGAAACACCAGATACCGTATATATGGGGGTTCCCGTTTGCCCTGGTTATAACAAATGACTCTAAGACAATCACACTCAAAGACCCAGAAGACATTCCAGAGATCTGTAAGACCTTAGCTCTGGAAATACCTACTCTACCACCCACAGAGTCACACCCAGCAAAGGGCAGCGCCCCAGCCTGACAACCAGATCCGACAAAATGGCAGACATTCAACCATAAGAAACAAAAGACAAAAGAAACAAGAGAAAAGGTGTCCTAGGATATTTCACAGAGAATCAAAAATCCATAACAGAACTTATGCACTTCCAAGCAATTTCTCAAGTGAAGAGAGAGAGGAGGAGTGGAGAACACTGATGATCTTAGTTCACCTAGCAGACACTCATTGATAGAGTCTTTTATCCGCTTTTTCACTGTGACTTTCCAGATTCTCCCGGTGTTGGAGAGTTAACAAATGTTATAGTTTCAAATGCTACAAGAAGTTTTGGTAATATAGTTCCCCCCCAGCGTATCATATTTATTGGTTCATGTGTCACCAAATTGTTCACAGTTTAGTAGACGCAATGATGAGAACTTCATTTTGGTTTATTTATTTTTAACACTTTGTCTTCTCCTTAGCTTCCTTTCCCCTCCCAGTGACAACACAGTGATGGCCACCAGATCCATTAAAGATCCTTAACAAGGAACCCATCCAAGTACCCAGACCTCTAGTCAACAGGTAATAAGATGTCTTCTCTCAATCTCACATTAGACATAATCCTATGATTCCTAAAATAAAACTACTTTCCCACAATGTTAGGGGATTAAACACAGACATTAAGAGATGAATAGCGATGTCACAATACATATCCCTACATGCTAATGTACTATTCCTACAAGAGACCCACCTACTTAAAGATAACATACCCAAATACTGGGTAAAACACTTCAACACTCACTATCATGCAACTGCATCTACCAAAAAAAGGGGGTACATCCATTCATATACACTCCTCACTCAACTTTGTACATGAATACACAGTAGCAGATACTGAAGGAAGATATCTGATTGTTAAGGGCCGAATGTTAGATTTGGAAGTAACTCTATGCAACTTATACGCACCAAACGAAAATCAACACACCTTCATTAGACATATATCACAGTTACTCACGCAATGGTCACAAACTAAAATAATTTTAGCAGGAGATTTCAACATCACTATGACTCCCATTGGCCAGACTAATACCAAACCTCTGACCAATAAACAAATAAGACACAATCGCATAGTTAAATCAATACAGGAGTCCCTCACTTCCTGATCGAAACATGGCATACTCTGTAGGACCTAACATCTATTACTACATTCTATTTGGCAGCACACAAGTCCTATATCAGACTGGACTATATATATACTAGCCAGATACTCCAACCCCTTTTGCATGGCTTTCAGATTCATGCCTGCATGTGGTCAGATCATTCAATTATCACCCTACAGGTTGATGGATTCTGGGATCCGAACAGAAGTAGATCATGGACCTATGACCTCACATATCTCAGAAATCGTCAAACACATGATAACACACTTAAACTACTTACAGAATACTGGCATATAAATACAGATTCCATGACTAACCCGATAATCACATGGGCAGCACACAAAGTGGTTTTTAAGTGGGATACTTATCAAGGAAAAGGCAATACAGAGTAAGAGATATAAACAACACCTGACACAACTGTACAAAGAAAATAAAGCTCTAGAAAGGCAACATAAACTAACCAATAAGAAAGCTGCCCTACATGCCCTCCACTCTAAAAAAGCTATGTTAGCTACCCTTCTCCATTCACAGGCAACCAGGGCCATCCAAAGATTGAAATTGCAATATTTTATATTTGTGAACAAACCAGACAAATACCTGGCTTACAAGATATGGGAACGATGCAGAGCCTCAGCGATCCCCTTAATTGAAACAGCACATAACACTATGACCTCACACCAACAAGAGATCGTAGACACTTTTGCAACCTACTATGGTGAATTATACAACGGGAAGAAGGTTAGCCACAACACAGACACAGTGTCCCTTACTTCTACCTTTTTCACCCATATCCCATTACAAACTATATCCAAAGAACAGGGGGAAGCTCTGAATGCCCCTATTTTCAACTTAGAAGTGCTAGGGACCATTAAAGACCTCAAACCAGGTAAAGCAGCTGGTCCAGATGGATTTCCGGGTGAATATTATAAATTATTCAAAGTTATATTGGTCCCTCACCTTAAGAAATTTTGTAACTATATAATGGAGGGCGACCCTGTCCCACCTGAACTACTGACTGAAAAAATAGTAGTAATTCCTAAACCAGCTAGAGACCATAGAAAATGCCAAAACTACCGCCCAATACCCCTGATTAACCAGGACCTCAAAATTTTTACGAAAATAATATTGAATCGACTCAAACTCATTATGCCCCATCTGGTTAATTCAGACTAGGTGGGCTTCATCAAAGGTAGGGAGGCCCCAGACAACATACAAAGGATAACCAAATTCAGTGCCTGGGGGAGACATGAACGCCTTCTTTGCTCCTTTCTTTGGATGCGGAGAAGGCATTCAATAGGGTCGACTGGGAATACATGTTCCTAACTTTACATAAGATGGGGTTCGGGGATTAGTTTATAAAAGCACTATGAGCAATATAGTATCTCCCAGGGGCCCAAGTGACCTCAGCGGGTTACAAATCGAAAACTTTCCCAATCCATAATGGTACCAGACAGGGTTGCCCTCTATCGCCACTGCTCTTTGCCCTTTGTATAGAACCACTTGCAGTCAAGATCCGTTCACACCCAGATATAGCAGGGGTCAAGATATACACATCAGAATACAAATTAGCACTCTTTGCTGATGATATCCTGCTGACTTTGACTAACCCACTTATAGCACTACCTAATCTTTATTATACACTGGAGACATTTTCGGCTATATCAGGATTCAAAATAAATGCAAAAACATGCGAAGCCCTACCCATTGCAATTCCCCACCAGACTCAGACACTCCTAGAAACAAACTTCAACTTCAGATGGATGAAACGCACCCTAAAATACTTAGGAATTCACCTCCCGATTCACACCCAGCAGACATACAAATGTAATTATATCCCACTATTTAGACAAATAAAACAGGACCTGTCGAAATGGAGAGGCTATAACTTCTCCTGGCTAGGTAGAGTGGCCGCGGTGAAAATTAACGCCCTTCCACTAATCCTATATTTGTTCAGAGCTTTACCTATCAAAATAGTCAGGGCAGATATAGAAACATTACAGAATAACATACTAATCTTCATAAGAGGTAGTAAAACTGCTAGAATATCAAAAGCGATACTGAGCAGACACAGAACACTGGGGGGGATGGGAGCTCCAAACTTAATAGATTACTATATTGCTACTAAAGAGACCCACATATATTATTTGGCCAACCTTTTGAAGCAAAGCTCGGCAGATGGGGTGAGACAGACTCAATTATTTGGGACCCAGGGAGATCACAAACTAATAGGGAACCCCCGGACCTTTCACTGCAGATCTCATGATAGCGACCTGGAGGACAGCAAGAACTAAATATAACCTTCTACCACAACACTCTTTGTTCATCCCAATTCGATACATATTACCTAGTGACCTATGGTCTCAACTTCGGAGATGGGAGAATAAGGGTTTATATAGAGTAGCAGACTATATGATGGGTAGGGCAACATTATCATATAACCAGTTACAGACAAAACTAGACATAATAAGACTACACTGGTACATGTATTTACAGGTAAATTCTGCTATACAAACTTACTTGAAGAAGCCCCGAAACGAAACTCCCACAGCCCTAGAAACTTTCTGTAGATCCGAAGAACGCACTGAACGCTCTATCTCCACCCTCTATGTGGCCATACAGTCTTCTCAGAGTACCACTAAAACCTCTATTATGCTAGCGTGGGAAAAAGAATTACACATACATAAAGAAGTGAGGGAGTGGGAGGCACTGTTTCAGAAAGCTGATAAGAGTCTCCTGAGCATGGACCTCAGAGAAAACGTTACCAAGACCATCTTTCGATGGTACCTCACACCCATGAGAATGGCACATATGCACCCACAAGGAAGCAGACTATGCTATAGAGGTTGCAGAAAACTAGGAACATACAGGCACATGTGGTGGGACTGTAGAGAAGTCAAAACGATTTGAGGAGAGCTATCTTCCTTTCTTAGTCAGATTCTGGAAGAAAAAATCAACCTTACGATCCAACAGGCCCTTTTGCATGAGCATTTCAGCATGTATAACAAATACATCAACACATTTATCAGAATTCTGTGCACAGTCACTAGGACTTATATAGCCAGATATTGGAAGATTGGATAGGTAAATAGGCAATGTAATCACATAAATTCCTTGAGGTCTTGGACTGGTTGGCCATTGCGAAACTATCACTTTAGAACATCGGATGACCATACAGTTTAGACAAAAGTGTCGTCACTTCTCCCCAACAAAGACTCTTCATCTACTCATAAACTTCCCCTTTTTACCCCTCCTCCCCTGTCTGTTTGTCCCTTCCCCTTTCATTATTTTATTCTCTTGATTTCAGTACTCATAGATATTGATATATATTTGTATTAGAAAAGGTTTGTTGAAATGGGTTAATGTAGATAACAAGAATGAAACTGTCGCCCAGAGGGGGCAGTCTCTCTATGTATTAGGCTCAACACAGAGAGATAAATATAGAATCAGCATCGCCAGAACCCAAAGATTACTGGACATTGTTGTTGTTTCAGAAAAGGTGACATCAAATACTTGCACTTTTATAATCAGAGCATGTTAGGTTTATATGTTTTCTTTGAAGATCCAAACAACCCATCTTTGCTTATTGTTGTAAATCTGACATCCAGAGTGCCTCCTTACAGAGGTCATCAGGGGTCTGAATATTGCTATTTATGTTCCATGACTCATTTTGAAAAAGTAATAAAAATCATTTAAACATAAATTTACTTTGCAGTTGGATAAATAAAGGGAAGAGAGTGACCGTGATATTACAAGTCATAGACTAATAAAGTTTCCAAACACACTTAAAAGAAAGGAGGGCAACAACCAGGACTATTGTGAAAGAGACTTTTTGACCTATAGGAAACTCTCCCCTCAAAGTTTACCCTCAGTGAAATGAGAACTTAACATATTCACATAATACCCAAGAAAGGATTGGAAAATACTGTAACAATACATACACCTGTCTAAAATGTAAACAATGTTTATTTATTTGTAAAGTAAATCAATAAAAATGATTTAAACATAAATAAGATTGTGCCTTCATGATCAGGTTTTTATAGGAGTCGCACCTCCATGCACTCTAAGTCAAAACACGGCCATGCGAGTGCATTTTAAAGTGCCTGCACCTACATTAAGAATACTGTAAGATCAAGTACTTTGAAAGGCCCTCTTGTGAATGAGTTTGGACTTAGCATTCATGGAGGTGCAGTCCCTATAAAAACCTGATCACAAAGGCGCGATCTTTTTGAAGTACAGCTGGAGAGATAATAGGGTGTGACATGTACAGGCATTTGTCAATCACCAACCATGTCTATTCTTTCCTCGACATGGGATAAACATATTTATCAACAAGTATTCATTTAACCCCTTAAGGACAGAGTTTTTTTCCCTGTTTCTGTTCTTAGATGACACAGACCATTTTGGCATTTTGGCTTATTATTCATCATAATTATCCACTCTCTTTTTTAAGTGCACCCATACATATTATACACTGTTCTTTAACAGACAAACAGGGCTTTCTTGTGATACCCTATATGGGTACATAAGATTAAAATAATTAGGAATTTAATACTGAAAATAAGTTTAACATTTTTTTTTGCAGTTATCTTTATAACAATTTCTACAAAAACTTTAATTATAATTTCCCTTTAAGATGGAAAATGTAATGCTTAATGTCATGTGCTACCAGGGCCGGTGCTAGGATTTTTGGCCACACAGGCGAGGATACATTTTGCCCCCCCCCTGATTACATACCATCCCATTGCTAGTTAAAGGGATATTAAACCCAATTAACTCCTATTATCAATTTGTCTTCGTTCTCTTGGTATCTGTATTTAAAAAGCAAGAATGTAAGCTTAGGATCTGGCCCATTTTTGGTTCACCACCTTGTGATTGGTGGCTAAATTCAAATCAAACAGCGCAGCATAGCAAATCAGACAGTGGTAGTGCAGCATAGCAAATCAGTCAGTGGTAGTGCAGCATAGCAAATTAGATAGTGGTTGTGCTGCATAGAAAATTAGACAGTGGTTGTGCTGCATAGCAAATCAGATAGTGGCTGTGCTGCATAGCAAATCAGACAGTGGTTGTGCTGCATAGCAAATCAGACAGTGGTTGTGCTGCATAGCAAATCAGACAGTGGTTGTGCTATCACAACCAAAGCCCCTGATACTGCTCTGACATGCCCCCACAACTTTGAAGGTGCCATCTTTACTCATACAAAGCCATCAATAATTATTTATAACCTCTCTTTTCAGCTAATCATATCCCTCTACTGCAAAAATAGTGGCTGATTGGCCACTATTTTTGCAGTAGAGGGATATGATTAGCTGAAAAACATGAGAAACATTCCACTGCTGGGAAGTTATGCTGCACCAGACCATAAACGTAATGTCAATCAAAGTGGAGGAGGAAGTGCGTTAAATCATCCAATAGCTGATCTCTAATTGAACAACTTGCACTTTCTATCCTGACAACGGCTAAATAAAGGCCAATATAAACTACTACCTGCTCTGATTCTGGGCACTTTGATTTATCTGTGATACTTTTCAGTTCATGTTAACCAGTATATTAAACACACACACTTTAAATACCAGGTGATAGGAAATATATCTGAAGTGCCAAAGATAAATACTTCTTCAAATCCAACCATATTTAACTCCTTGGATACCAAGAGTGCCCGAGTTCCTAGTAACAGCTAGCGGCTGCTAAACCACAAAAAATGTTTTTATTTATACCAGTTTGCAGAATTATACCTGATTTAATTACCCTTTTTTTGTTGTCTTGTAAGACCTATTAGATTCTGGTAATTACAGTACAGGATGTTCTAACTATTATGGCATTATATAGCTTCACTCCCTATTTCCTTATGCTTAGTAATAGGCCGCTGCTTACTTCTGTTTCACTGGGGGGTGACACCCAGGTAAACGTTGCAATGGTCCCAATTTCCCTGGACGCTTGACACACACACACTCACACAGTCACTTTAGCTCCGCCTCAAGCATTGGGCTTTGCAGTCTGCACAGACGTCAGTGACGTCAGTCACTGATACAAACTTTACACGTGCAGATGCTAAATTTGTTATCCCAGGCAGGCAGCTAACACTTTGTGCGAGTGCACTGAGCTGTGAAACTGTGATCACAAACAAAATATGCGCACTAAATGTTGCTGGCCTCTGGCTAAATAAAAAAAAAAAATACCAGTGTTGGCTGTTGCATGCCTGATGCCTGCTGCTCCAAGATTGTGCCCCCCTGCATGGGCGCCCTAAGGCACATGCCGAGCCTGCCTTATGGAAGCGCCGGGCCTGTGTGCTACAGAAAAATAAATGCACTTTGAGGAAATTGTGCTTTGTGGTGTTAAAAACATGATTTTTAATATGCATAAATTTCATATCGTTAAATACACATAGGGCTAGTTTACAGTTGCGCACAAGCAATATCAGGTTTATCGCGGCTCGGAAGTAGTATGCATATTACAAGTTTAAAGTAAATGTGTTCGCTCGAGCACAATTGAATTTAACCGCGCTGGGTTAGCCCGATCTAAGAACTCTGGTTAACTGTTACGCTTAAATACAAAGTTGCACAAAACACATTAAAAATACATTTAAAAATACAGTTACACTCATAATGACATATAATATACACATATAAACATGTAATCACATATATAGAGCGCGCTAACCCAATCCTCTTCTTGCCAGAGTCCTGGCCGTGCTAGCAGGAGGCTTAGCAGTTTGGTTCCCAGGACCTGCACTAAAGTTAGTGCAGGCCCTGTGTGCCGAAAACACTAACCATCCTGTTAGTTCGGCCAGGGACCTACCAAGAAGTGGATTTGCTTAGCGCACTCTCCAGAGCGGTAAAAATCATTTAAATCGAAACTAATAAATACTGAATAATTTCGTCAGTATTTTTTAATTTTCTTTAAATTTCATTGGTGCATTCATTCGGAAATCCGATTTTCAGCACATCTCTAGAGTTTAATGTCCCTGTAAGACGTTCCCCAGCTCTTTAATTCCTTTTTTTTTTTTCTTTTTTTTAATAGTATAAAGGAGCAAAACGCATTCTATCTGGCCTCGGAACTGTGTTATTATAATTTCATCAATAACATAAGCCATGACATATTTCTTCCACATCCTCAAATTCTTGAGCTACCTTTTGACTGCACTGGACATTATGATATTGCTGGATTAAGATTTCTAGACTCTAATGTTAAAGCATACTAAGCAGTGAAAGTGTTTACTGCATGGCCACTATGCTTCTTTGTAACCTATTTGCCAGTGGGGTGCACATTTATGTAGCCTAATTAAGTTCTCCAATATAGGTGGAAAGCTCAGTGAGTCAGAACCAAATTAATTTTGCCTGCCAGTGCAAGTGTTAGATAGATACGTTTTAATCCCTTTTGATTCAATTCCTTCCCGTCTATATGAAAGAAAACCTGAGGGTATATAGAAATTGTCCCTAGTTAAATTGCAGTGAAATGTTGCCAATTGGGGCCTCAGGGTTGAAAAAAAACAACTTGTGACTACCTTCCAAGAGGGGAAAAAGAAAGAATCACCCATGTAATCACTTAATGTGATGCCATCAGCAAGTAGGGGAGGAACAAAAAGGTATAGAGAAATAAGGGCCTTTACTTCCACCTACCTCTTGTCAAAAAATTCAATGGAGGCTAAATGAGACAGACTCAATGGGAACTATACCCTTTTAAATTCTAATTAGCCTCTAAACTAACCAGTTAGAATTTTTATTAGCTGGGTGAATTACAGGTATTAATGGCTCCCCAGACCCCAGAACATTGAAAGCACTTGGAATCCAATGTGGCTTTTACTGACAACTCATGCAGACAGACCTTAATAGGACAGAACGGACGTGAACCTAATGGCAAAGGAAAGAGCCTTATTCTCCTTCAGAATTATGCTAGAGTTACATTAACAATAAGTTTTAGTTAAGTATAATAGCACAAAATGATCTCAGTATAAGAAATTATTTAACAAGGAAATAAAAAGGCACCTTGTGCATTTAACTCCTTTCTTGCAGGTCTTTTTTTTATTCATCAAGTATTTCTGCTCAGGGAAGTAATAGAGAAAAAAACCACTGTGATAGAATTAGATATATTACTAGAAAGGGCAAAATATGTCTATTACACAATTCAATCTCCTAAGACCTGACCTAGTTATCCATTTTCCTTAGCAAGGCATTAAATCCAAGACTCCGGTTACAAAAGCATATGTCCTTTATTCAGACACCTTCCAGCCCCCTCTAACTGATCAGCACATCTAGAAAGGAAATCCAAGTATGAACAGCATTAGAATTGCCATAGAAAAATCAGAAATCTCATTATTTAGCATTTTGCACAGTTAGGCTGTTATTTTTCCTATTCATGGCTTTCTCGCAGACAGGGAAGGCTTAAGAATATATTTTAACTCATAAAGAAAAACACTTAAAGGGACATAAAAGTGTATCATTATTAATACAACATCCATTAAAGCATTTTAAGCATTTTTGGATAACAGACCTAGGGGCATATTTATCAAGCTCCGAATGGAGCTTGATGCCCCGTGTTTCTGGCGAGCCTGCAGGCTCACCAGAAACAGCAGTTATGAAGCAGCGGTCACAAAGACAGATGATCCATAACCAGTCCCCCTGCTCTGAGCAGGTAGAGAGACATCGCCGGAAATCAACCCGATCGAGTACGATCGGGTTGATTGACACCCCCCTGCTGGTGGCCTATTGGCCACGAGTCTGCAGGGGCGGCGTTGCAACAGCAGCTCTTGTGAGCTGCTGGTGCAATGCTGAATACGGCGAGCGTATTGCCGACAGACCTTGATAAATTGGGGCCTAAGGCTCTTTTGTAAGAAAAAAAAAAAGATGAGGGGATTACCTAAAATTTAAGAAAATTACAATCACTTAAACATTTTGTCAATTTAATTTATCCATTAAGGCCCAGTGGCAAGCTAATGATAGCATGGGTCGTGATAAGCAATATCATTGGACCATGCTAACATTAGCGATAACTTGATATTACAAGTCCATGGAAAATGCCATTTCCCAAATAGCGCTAATATTACAAGTTATAGCTAGCACTCGAGAGAAAGCAGAAAATGCACAAGAATATTTAACGCAACTTGAGACCTGACGCAAAGTGAAAGGCTTAAAAAACATTTTTCACAAAACATATCAAAAAACTATTCAAATAAACTATAACACTCATATATACACCTTTTAATAAAAAATCTAATTTTAATTTAGAAATTTTTGTAACCCCTTAACGAACAGCGCCGTACCCTGTGAGACGCTGGTCGTTATGCCATTAAGGACCAGGAATGTACCCTGTACGTCGCTGAAGTCCTGGGCTTCTCTCTGCCGCGATCTCGCTCAAAATTGTGAGTTTGTGCTATTTCTGCATGCCCCTTGAGTGCAGAGTTACTTAAATAGAGTTGCAGAGTTACTGAATCAGAGAGGGCCACTCTGTGGCCCTCTCTGCATCGGCCAACGGTGGGACCGATCGTTTTTGGGAGCGTAAGGAGGCTGGTGGGTGGGTGGACCATCGCTGGAGGAGGCGGGAGGAGGGCGGGAGTTGGCGGGACTGCTACGCCAAGCTGCAAGGGAAAAAAAACTGGGGGAAGGAGGGAGGAAGGGGAATGAGGGGGATCATATGTGGGATAATTTTAGGAAAAGGGATCTGGGAGGGGGGTTTGGGTATTGAGGGGGGCAGCTACACTACAGAAAAATGGGTATTATATGTATATTTATTTTTAAAAATTGCCTATTTTGTAGCAAACTGGGTATTGGCAGACAGCTGCCAGTACCTAAGATGGCTGCAAATAGGTAGAGGGGGAGGGTTAGAGAGCTGTTTGGGGGGGATCAGGGAGGTTGGGAGGTAAGGGGGGATATCATATTACCCTGCAGTAAATATATAATAAAAAAAAAGTACTTAAGATGGGGTGACCTTTGGGGTGGGGGGGGGGAGAATGGAAGGGAGATGTTTGAGAGAGGTCAGGGAGGGATCAGGGGGTGGGATGTGTCAGGTGGGAGGCTGCTCTCTACACTAAAAGTAAAATTTACCCTACAAGCTACCTAATTAACCCCTTCACTGCTGGGCATAATACAAGTGTGGTGCGCAGCGACATATAGTGACCTTGTAATTACCTAAAAGTAATACCAAAGCTATATATGTCTGCTATTTCTGAACAAAGGGGATCCCAGAGAAGCATTTACAACCATTTGTGCCATAATTGCACAAGCTGTTTGCAAATCATTTCAGTGAGAAACCTAAAATTGTGAAAAGTTAACGATTTTTTGGCGGTGAAGTGGTGGCCTGAAATAAATGGGCCTAGATCAATACTTTGGGTTGTCTACTAAAAAAAAAAATATATAGTTTTCATAGGTAAAAAAAAGGCTCTATTTCTGTTTAAATGTAGTGATGGCAAAAATGCTCTGGTCTTTTGGGGAAGTTTTTGTCTGAAGTGCCCGGTCCTTAAGGGGTTAAAAGGGTTAAAAAGGTATATGGTATATCGCAAGGTGTTCAACTGGAAAAAGCTCCAAAGTATATAAATATGTCTAAATATGTATATGTGTGTATATGTACTTAGAAACAAAAGATAACACTTAGCGCTACCTCTTTAAGAAACGTGAGAGCACAATATGACACCTAAAATAATTCAAAGGATTCAAACACACAATGATAAAATAATAATACAACTGAAAAAAGTGTCTAAAAAGTATATTGTCCATATAAAATATACATGTATATCCTATTATATAAAAGACCAAGTGTGTTTGTCCAAAGCTGTCATGCGCAGTAGAGAAACACACCTGGCCTTTGAGTCCTACTCCCTGGCTGATCTGCGGTAGAAGTGGGCGTGACTGGGTGTGGCTGACATGAAGGGGCGTGGCTGGGCGTGGTCACAAGATAGAAAGGGGACAGAGAGAGGAGAGGAGAGGAAAGAGAGGAGAGGGGGAGAGAGAGAGGAGGGGAGAGAGAGAGGAGGGAAGAGAGAGAGGAGAGGGGGAGAGAGAGAGAGGAGAGGGGGAGAGAGAAAGAGGAGAGGGGGGACAGAGAGAGGAGAGGGGGGACAGAGAGAGGAGAGGGGGGAGAGAGAGAGAGGAGAGGGGGGAGAGAGAGAGGAGAGGGGGAGAGAGAGAGAGGAGAGGGGGGGAGAGCAGAGGGGGGAGAGAGGAGGGGGAGAGATGAGGGGGGAGAGAGAGGAGGTGGGGGAGAGAGGAGGGGGGAGAGAGAGGAGGGGGGAGAGAGAGGAGGGGGGAGAGAGAGGAGGGGGGCGAGAGAGGAGGGGAGAGAGAGAGGAGGGGGGAGAGAGAGGAGGGGGAGAGAGAGGAGGGGGGGGAGAGAGAGGAGGGGGGGGAGAGAGAGAGGAGGGGGAGAGGAGGGGGGAGAGAGCGGAGGGGAGAGAGCGGAGGGGAGAGAGAGGAGCTTTGTCCAAAGCTGTCATGCGCAGTAGAGAAACACACCTGGCCTTTGAGTCCTACTCCCTGGCTGATCTGCGGTAGAAGTGGGCGTGACCGGGTGTGGCCGACATGAAGGAGCGTGGCTGGGCGTGGTCACGAGATAGAAAGGGGACAGAGAGAGGAGAGGAAAGAGAGGAGAGGGGGAGAGAGAGAGGAGGGGAGAGAGAGAGGAGGGAAGAGAGAGAGGAGAGGGGGAGAGAGAGAGAGAGAGAGAGAGGAGAGGGGGAGAGAGATAGAGGAGAGGGGGGGACAGAGAGAGGAGAGGGGGGAGAGAGAGAGAGAGAGAGAGAGAGAGAGAGAGAGAGAGAGAGAGAGAGAGAGAGAGAGAGAGAGAGAAAGGAGAGGGGGGGAGAGAGAGAGGAGAGGGGGGGGGAGCAGAGGCAGGAGAGAGGAGGGGGAGAGAGAGGAGGGGGGAGAGAGAGGAGGGGGGAGAGAGAAGGGGGGAGAGAGAGGAGGGGGGAGAGAGAGGAGGGAGGCGAGAGAGGAAGGGGGGAGAGAGAGGAGGGGGGAGAGAGAGGAGGGGTGGAGAGAGAGGAGGGGGAGAGAGAGGAGGGGGGAAGAGAGAGGAGGGGGGAGAGAGCGGAGGGGAGAGAGAGGAGGGGGGAGAGAGAGGGGAGAGAGGGGGGAGAGAGAGGAGAGGGGGGAGAGAGAGAGGATAGGAGGGAGAGAGGAGAGGGGGGGAGAGAGAGAGGAGAGGGGAGGAGAGAGAGAGGAGAGGGGGGAGAGAGAGAGGAGAGGGGGGAGAGAGAGAGAGGAGAGGGGGAGAGAGGGAGGAGAGGGGGGAGAGAGAAAGAGCAAAAGAGAGGGGAGGGAGCGAGAAGAGAGGGGTGAGGGAGCGCCAAGAGAGGGGGAGACAGCGCAAAAGAGAGGGGGAGAGAGAGAGCAAAAGAGGGGGGAGAGAGCACAAAAGAGAGGGGGAGAGAGCAAAAGAGAGGGGGGAGAGAGCGCAAAAGAGATAGGGGAGAGAGAGAGCTCAAAAGAGAGGGGGAGAGAGAGCACAAAAGAGAGGGGGACAGAGAGCACGCAAAAGAGAGGGGGGAGAGAGAGCACGCAAAAGAGAGGTGGTAGAGAGAGAGCAAAAGAGAGGGGGGAGAGAGAGAGCAAAAGAGAGGGGGGAGAGATAGAGCAAAAGAGGGGGGACAGAGTGAGAGTGCAAAAGAGAGGGAGGAGAGAGAGCACAAAAGAGAGGGGGGAGAGAGAGCACAAAAGAGAGGGGGAGAGAGAGTGCTAAAGAGGGGGGAGAGAGAGTGCAAAAGAGGGGGGAGAGAGAGAGTGCAAGAGAGGGGGAGAGAGAGTGCAAAAGAGAGGGGGAGAGAGAGAGCAAAAGAGGGGGGACAGAGAGAGAGTGCAAAAGAGGGGGGAGAGAGAGAGTGCAAGAGAGGGGGGAGAGAGAGAGTGCAAAAGAGAGGGGGGAGAAAACGGTATATATGTAGCCCAGCGTTCTTGCTGCTCCTCTAAGTGAATGTTCCAAACGTCATTCAAAGTAAACTGTAGAAAAAGACAAAACAAGAGAAGCACAACACCGGATCTCTGTGCAGAGTTAAAAAAACAACTTTAATATATCCCCTAATGTAAGGCAGCTACTCACAAGATAACAGATTAAAAATTGCAACATACAGAAATGTATCAATAGTCAGACAGTCTCAAATTGAATTCCCAGATGTGGTCTCACCCGGATGTACATGCAACTATGTTCCAAGTGGTTCCTTGCAACAGTCACCTGGATTGTGACACAAATCTAAGAAATACACATCTGTAAAAGTCACTGGTTTATGAAAATGTTCACCTCTTTTAGTTTGTGTAAATAAATACCAGTCTTGATATGGAGAAACTTCCAATCAATTTCTTATATATGCCATTGGTGTAGATCTTCTTCCATCATAGTTCTTTGTTCAGAGTGCTGCTTGGAGTATGGCAGATTCACTCCTGTTTTTTGCAGAGTAAATACTGCACTGAAAGATACAAAACAGAGCACAACTATGATTCAAGGAAGTTTAATACCGATGGGTGATAAAATGTGCAGTAATCTACCGCAGTTAAACAAAAAAACATTTAAAGCATATAATACTCTGTCCCTTCAAGTCACTGTTACCGGACAATCACTGTGTGTTGGGGAAAAGGATGGTAGCACGTTTAGAGAGTATTTTAAAATAGGCAAAGGGGGGGGGGTCAGTTAGAACAAAATAGAACAGAGAGATCAGTCTGTGAATATGTCACTCCTTTAATATCTCAAGGAAGGGATGACTTAAGAAATGTCACATTAGAAAGTATGAAAATTAAATGTATGACAACAAATGCAAGAAGCATGACAGGTAAAATGGGGGAGCTGACGCTCTTAGTTGCAGAAGAGGACTATGATGTTATCAGTATAACTGAAACTTGGTGGGATGATTCACATGACTGGGCAGTTAACTTAGAGGGGTATACTTTATTTAGGAGGGACAGGAATAATAAAAGGGGTGGAGGAATCTGCATGTATATTAAACCTAACCTTAAACCTACAATAAGGCGACAATGTAGAGACCCTGTGGGTGGAAATAAAGAGTGGGGGGAAACATCCTAAAAAAATATTACTAGGAACATGCTACAAGGCCCCCAACATTAGTGACCTGGAGGAAACTCAACTACTAATGCAAATAGGTAAGGCTGCTAATGATAGTGCTGTAATTATGGGAGATTTTAACTACCCTGATATAAACTGGGCCAATGAAACTAGTAATTCAGCTAAGGGGGATAGATTTTTAAATGTTCTCAGGTATAACTTATTTTCACAATTAATAGAGAAGCCAACTAGGAGTAAAGCTATATTGGATTTAGTGCTATCAAACAATACAGATATAATATAAAACATAGAAGTCAAAGAACATTTGGGTAACAGTGATCATAACATGGTCACATTTGAAATCTCTTTTCATAAGCAGTGTCTTAAAGGTTTTACCAAGACTTTTAATTTTAAGAAAGCAAAATTAAACGGTTTAAGGAAATCATTTAATAACATAAATTGGGACAAAGTATTCTCTAATAAAAATACAGAGATATATGGATAGCATTTAAAACTTTGTTAAATAAATATACATATCAACAAATACCATATGGTTATAAAAAAATAAAAATAGAAAATCCAAGCCAATGTGGCTCAATAATAATGTGTTAAGAGAAATTAGGAAAAAACGTATGGCATTAAATTATTCAAAGAAAATAGTAAAGACTCAACATTCCATATTTATAAGGAATGTAACAAAGCATGCAAAAAAGCAATCAAATTAGCCAAAATTGAAAATGAAAAATTAATTGCAAAGGATTCTAAGTCTAACCCTAAATAGCAAAAAATCTAAGAAAGACAATATAGGTACATTAAAATGCATGGAGGGTCGCATGATTAACAGTGACAGGGAGAAGGCTGAGGTACTAAACCATTTTTTTTCTTCAGCATACACAAGAGAGGAACCATTTGATGATACTTCGGAACAAGATATAACATGACAGCCCATACCATTAACTGGGTTATGTATAGAGGATATCAGGAAAAAATTGGATAATATTAAGGTAAATAAAATTCCAGGCCCAGATGGAATACACCCAAGGGTGTTAAGGGAACTTAGCACTGTTATAGACAAACCTCTACTCTTAATTTTTCAACATTCATTATTGACGTAAAGCTGATGTGGTGCCACTCTTCAAAAAAGGAAGAAGGGATGATCCAGGAAGCTATAGACCAGTTAGTCTGACATCAATAGTGGGGAAGGATTTTGAAGGGATTATAAGGGATTATATTGATGAGCATATTCGTGTAAACAAGATTATGAGTTCTAATCAGCATGGTTTTATGAGAAATAGATCATGTCAAACTAATCTAATTAGATTCTATGAGGAAGTAAATAAAACTATAGATAAAGGGGAAGCAGTTGATGTGATATACTTAGATTTTGCAAGGGCGTTTGATTCAGTGCCACATGAGAGATTAATGCACAAAATTAAGGGACTGGGAATAGCTGAAAATGTTAGCTCATGGATAAATAACTGGATAAAAGATAGGGAGCAACGAGTAGTAGTAAATGGATCATATTCAGATTAGACAAAGATAATCAGTGGAGTCCCCCAGGGATCAGTACTGGACCCTCTTCTTTTTAATATTTTAATACATTACTTGGAGCTAGGATTAAATAGCGACATTTCTATTTTTGCAGATGATACTAAGTTAAGTAAGGTCATTAGGTCAGAGCAAGATGAACTTTTGTTGCAAAGGGACCTGCAAAAATTAGAACTATGGGCAGGTAAATGGAAAATCAGATTTAATACGGGAAAATGCAAGGTTCTACATTTTGGAAGTAAAAATAAGCATGCAACGTATTATTTAAATGGAACAAGACTTAGCCAAAAAGAGGAAGAAAGGGATTTGGGAGTAGTAATAGATAACAAGCTAAAGATGAGTGCACAATGCACGGCAGTGGCTTCAAAGGCTAATAAGATACTAGCATGTATTAAAAGAGGCATTGATTCAAGGGAGGAAAGAATAATTCTGTCACTTTATAAAGCCCTGGTAAGACCTCACCTTAAGTATGGAGTGCAGTTCGGGGGACAAATCGCAAAACAAGATATTGCAGAACTAGAAAAAGTTCAGAGAAGGGCCACAAAGCTAATAAGGGGATTGGATAATTTAAGCTATGAGGAGAGGTTACCCAAACTGGGTCTGTTTTCTTTAGAAAAGAGGCGCTTGAGAGGTGACATGATTACGTTATATAAATATATTCAAGGACCATATACAGAGATGGCAGAAGCTCTGTTTATTCCAAGAAAATTGTTTGTGACAAGAGGTCACAATTTAAGGTTGGAGGAAAGGAGATTTAATCTCCTGCAACGGAAACGTTTTTTCACTGTAAGAGCAATAAAATTGTGGAACTCATTACCAAAGGAGGTAGTGCATACCAATACCCTAGATACATTTAAAAATTGTTTGGATACATTTCTGTCTATAAACAAAATTCATAGATATGATTGCTAGTATTACATGGATCACCTTTTAGTGGGATTATTTAAGATTAACTGGAGCTTGTAAGTATTTTAGATTTGTATAGGTTGAACTTGATGGACTTCGGTCTTTTTTCAACCTCATCTACCTTGTTACTATGTATGTTACTTAGACTTGGTGGGGTAATCTTCATTCTGGAGTTTCCTTGTTTGTATGACATTGCGCACTTTTTACTTTCAACTTGTAATATGAGCATAAATCCAGCTATGCTAATATTTTAACTTGAGTGCAATTAGTACATGAGGGGGGGGGGGGATAGCGTTCCATTTGTAATCTAGACCTATCTATTTAATTGCAGAATCCAACCTTGGATTATTCTGTTTCTTGTACATGAGGGACTGGCCATCCTTGTCCGTGCCTGCAGGTGTGGAGGTGCAGCTCAAGCCACTCTACTAATAGACTAAGAAAACGTTATCATAAAAATCCTACAGTTGTTTAATTATTTAATAGAGATACAATAATTATCATGATGCTGCCATATAAGTTATTGTCCTCATGACAATTGTGCAGAGGGTGAGGTACGATTGGAGTAGCAAATGACCTAGCACCTAGCTTTGTATTTTACCCACCAGGGGAGTGAGGCAGAAGTGAAGCTAGAGATTTGAGATCATAGATAGAGAAGCTGAGATATGGTATAGTAGAGTATGGCTTTGCAATGATGCAGGATTGGTGCAATGAAGTAGAGTTGCTGTAAAGTGACTTCACTATAAAGCAGGGTAACCAAGAACAGGAAGTCTAGTGTCTACACAAATCTACAAAAGCATGGTTTTCCAAGGATAAAATGCAGATAAAAGATTATATGACATTAAAATGTAACCAACCTGATGACAATACTCTGTCACCACTCAAGGGGGCGCTAATATACACAGAATATATATAGTGGTAGATCACTCTTATAATGTCAACAGATTACAAAATACAACAAAAATATAGTGTATATATAGTGTACAAAATGATATAACTTATCAGTCCATAGGTGAATCAATCACTGAAAAAAGTGTAGTCCATTTGGACTCGTTTCCAATGGTCTTTTATTCTTGAATTCACGGCAGCTCCTTCCCAAATTGAAGAGGTTAACTGGAATCTGTGATGGTATAAAACAAACACACAGAAGGGCGCCTCCTAGTGTACTAAAGTACAGATGGTGTACAAATATGTGATAAAAGATGTTCAGGTACTCACAAGTGTGGCAGCACTCACTCGTGCTTAGTAGTGCATACTGGAATCTCACAGTGTCTAAACTCACTGTTCTTTTCCCACAGGTCTCAGTCTAGGCTATAGTCTCCAACCGCAAACAAACATGGACAGGCTCTCAGTCAAGTGATAAGTTTTAAAATCACTTTTATTAAAACAATGGTCTTTAAAAGCACAGTGTATACATATATCACTGTGTATTAAAATGCAACTAGTTTCTCAGCTAGCTTGCTGTTTCCTCAGGCATCCCATTAGGCATCCCATCTCTCATCGAGATGCCTGAGGAAACAGCAAGCTAACTGAGAAACTACTGTGCTTTTAAAGACCATTATCACTTGACTGAGAGCCTGTCCATGTTTGTTTGCGGTTGGAGTCTACAGCCTAGACTGAGACCTGTGGGAAAAGAACAGTGAGCTGGGACACTGTGAGATTCCAGTATGCACTACTAAGCACGAGTGAGTGCTGCCACACTTGTGAGTACCTGAACATCTGTTATCACATATTTGTACACCATCTGTACTTTATTACACTAGGAGGCGCCCTTCTGTGTGTTTGTTTTATACCATCACAGTTTCCAGTTATGATTTTAAAATGCAGAAGATCAAAATGAAAAACCAGGATTGGTATATTATTAGATAAGGCAAATTTTAACTTTACAAGCATTTTTACATCTCCAGAATCAATAATTCACTATGCTAACAAGCCAAACAAATCTTTAGAGATGGGCGCAAACAGTAACATGTGAATCAAGGGAGAATATTTTAACTAGAAAGTGCTTAGTCAAATCTATCAACTCAGCTAAGCTGTAGTGTTTCCTGCAGTACAACAGATTCTCAGTAGGTGCCCACTTTAGTCCACCATAAAGACCTAAACACTGAGATCTTTGTTGCTGTTGCTTAGTTTTAGTTTGTCTGACTGTAACACTGGAGGGTTGGAAATATGAGAAGACGAACAGTAGTTCTTGTCAAGGTTTATCTATGCTCCCTCACCTACTCCCGTTGCCTTTCATTTTGCATAGCATCAAGACAAACAGAGGGTTACATCTTTAATAGAGTGAGATATACCTTAATTCACTCTGCCAAGTTTTTACAACAGATCTGCTTTAAAGCCTCCTGATTCCGACCTCTCTCATTGGCAAGAGTACAAAATACTATAGCATAATGGGCTACAGAACAATTTCCTTAGTAAAGATCTACCGATGAGACTTCAACAGCTGCAACATATCCTGAAACATAAAACAACCATTGCTAATTTTTTTTTTGATCAAAAATTTTGTATTGAGACAATTAAATGAGAAACAATACAAAGCCTTCAAATGATATGGAACAAAACCAATTGTACGTGTGAACACAATAGATAAGGAGATATAACAATAGTTTGAGTAAATACAAGCATATACATATACATGGTAAGAGCATATAAAAAAAAGAAGGGGCATGAAAGAGGTCTCTTTTCTGAAAGTGGTCTATATAAGGACATATCGCATAGAGCTGTGTCTGCTATTAACTGCATTATGGAGTAGTATCTTACTGTCTTGGGAACAGCGGGACCTGGGGGGAGTAGCGACCGTAAGAGGGAGAAGGGGAGGAAGGGGAAAAAGAGCACAGAGGGAGGAAGAATGAGAGAAAAAAAAAAAAAAAAAAAAAGGTGAGGAGGGGGAAGGGAGGGAAGCACTAGGGGAGGGGGGTCTAAAGGTTAGTATCCCAGGCTGGGAATTTGGAAATCCAAGGGAACCAGATCTTGTGGAAAGAGTCCACCCTATCAAGGACTTTATAGGAATATTGTTCCATTTGTCCCACATAGTGGAGAGTGGATATAATCTGGGAGAGAGCCGGTGACCTTTCCTCTTTCCAGGCTCTGGCTAGGGCGAGTTTCGTGGCCATAAGGACATATATTGTGAGGGCTTCCTCAGGGGGGGTGAGGTTGGGCATCTGCATGTGTAGGAGGGCCACTTCTGGAGTGAATGGGGGAGTGAGGCCAAGTGTATGGAGGAGAGCGTATATTTTCTTCCATAACGGCTGGATCACTGGGCAAGACCACCATATGTGAAGTGCCGTACCGCTAGCTCTGCATTTCCTCCAGCATTCAGGGGATTGCGACTGGTAGATCTTATGTAGGACAACTGGGACAAGGTGCCAGTGAACCAGGACTTTGTAATATAGTTCCCAAAGTGTGGCGCAGTGGAGGAGTTTTTTAGTGGTCATAATTCTGGAGTGCCAAAGATCCAGTGGAGCAGTGAACCCTATTTCTTTTTCCCAAGCATGGTGCTGTGATATTTTGTGGGAGGGTTGTGAGTTAGTGAGGAAGTTGTAGTGGAAGGATAAGAGGTGTTTAAGACAATGGGCTCCCAGCCAAGCCTTCTCCCAGAGTGTCATGGGACGGAGAGCCTGTTTGAGGTAGCCCAATGTGCGTAGGCGGGTGCTCAAACGGAAACCTTCAAAGGTTAGTCTAGGTGGAAGTTGTAACTTAGTACATAGGGCAGGGTGTGAAAGCCAGGTATCATTTTCATAAAAGTCTGTTACTCAGAGTGTTTGCAGTTGTGGCCACAGGTCAAAGTGAGAGTCTGGTAGACAGTGTAGTGCAGCGGAGATTATGAGCATAGGGGAAGGGTGAGGGGAGATATCTGGGTTATGTCATATCTGATCCCAGAATTGTAGTGCATGTTTGAAGATGGGATGCAGGCTGTCAAGATCTCGTCTGTGATGGGTAGGAATCCACAGGAGATCAGGGAGGGTTACACTAGTGGGCAGTAGTGAGGACTCTAGGATGTACCAGCTCAATTGTCTATCGGGATCATTCCAGCGGAGGACGTGGGACAGCCTAGCTGCGTTATGGTAAGAGATTATATTCGGTAGGGCCAGGCCGCCTTGGGAGATCGGCTTTTCTAAGGTGCGTCCTGAGGTTCTGGGCCTACGGTCTCTCCACACGTAGGAGGTGATTAGGCTTTGGAGCCTGTTGAGGAGCGGTCTAGGAATGTTATAAGGGATGGCTCTGAGGAGGTAGGTTATCTTGGGGAGGAAAGACATCTTGACCGCAGCAATACGTCCAGTCCACGAGATTTCCCGGAACTCCCAAGACTCTAGGGTCTTTTTAAAGTCTGATAGTCTATCAGGACTATTGCTAATTTAAACTAAAGCTTTGGCTTTAAACAATTAACACATTTTATATAGTCTTGGGATGAAGCAAACATTAAAGTTTGGTTTCTGAGCTGCAGCTAGCACTCATTTAAAAAACCTGTGTATTTATATGTGGCTTAATCAACTTTTTTCAGCAAAATAATTCTTAGTATAATGCACACAGCTGAGAGACTTTCTGCATGGTACTGGCTGAAGCGGATTAACAACATTTCTTAGGAATTGAAGTTTCCTGAATAAGGACCTCCTAGAGAAGAAAGCATAGTAGTAATTGCCTCCTAATTTAGCTGGGTAACTGGGTCACAGGGGTTACATCCATTTGACCTTGGTGAGTAACAGCCTTGTCTTCCCTATATGGGGTATACATTTATGGCCTGATTGTATTGTGATCCTGCTAATAAAGTTATTGTAAGCACATGAGTTGGACGCAAAGGCTGAGGATTGCATTGGAGTACCAACTGACCTAGCAATCTGGATATAGCCTTGGTTCTAATCCAACAAGAAGGGCTGTATTGTGGCTTTGACATGCTGCTACAGAGCTGTTAAAAGTGTTGTTGTGAACTTGTTAACAGGGGTGCAGTAACAAGTACATTTGAGGGGAAGCAGAGCTAGGTGTTGCAGCTCAAGAAATGGGTCAAATAGAAGAATGGTAAGGTAATCCAATAATCAAATCAAAAAATTTGGCAAAACATAAGCAAAAGAATAATCAGAGACATTACCGGCCATGCACAGGTTGCCAAGTAAACAGACATTTGGCAAAACAGTAGAGCGGTCAAGAACAAGCCATGTCATTTTTCATGAAGTCAGACAAAGACAGTCAGCAGGCTATAATTACAAGCATAAACCAAATAAAATGAAAAGACTATTTTTATCACTGATGTGTGCAAAGATAGTATCAACACTTAGGCAACCCAGAAGCTACCAGAAATACTTAATCTAAAGACCATTGTACAACTGTTTTATGCAAAGTAAGATTTCAGGTTGAATATAAATGCCTCGAAACCTATAAAATAAATTGTTACCTTTATTTTGTAATCATTCTTAAGCTGTTGAAAGACAAAATGTTAAAACTAGAAAGCCTATCTATCTGGTCAGTCTATCTGCTCATTTGAAGAGTATAAAATGTACTCATTCTTAGATCCTACCATTTATATTAGAAATTAATCCATGCATCTACTACCACTGCACCCACAAATTACTCCATTACAAATTACTCCAGAACCTGTGACCTTCCAACTTAAAATCATCACCAAATTTTCTCTCTCTTTATAGAAAAAAAAATAATTCATTAATTTATTTAATCTCATATTATACTTAAATCTTGTTAATCGTATCCTCTCTTAGATATAGAAAAGTCTGCAAAGATTTATTTTGTATTTATTATTATATAACAAGCACCATTTAGGCAGCCACTCAAATTGTTTTTGTGCATTTTAATCTTATACATTTATACATATAAAAAAGCTAAAAAAAAATACCACAAAGACAAAACTGAATCACAAATGCATTATAATTGGTAATTTGATATTTAATACTGATGACAGCCACACAATACTGTCAGATGATATGCATCAGGAATATAAAAAGCATGTAAATTGTTGAATGAATTGCAGGTATCATTGCATTTTCCATAATATGCTTATGCATGATTACATGACAAGTAGAATGTCTTGTACAACATGATAAGCACTCAATTTATGCCACCCCCAGAACTGGTAAACATATCAAAGACAGACAGAACAAATGGATGATAGCCAAAGAATACTTAAAATTTAACACATTGAATGCAAAAATCTACACAGGAATTTTTTACACCTTATACGCCAAAGACAAAGCAATCTAATGTAATTTCAAATATAATTTTATAACATTCTACAAATATATAAACAAGAAATTCCTTCAGCTGTAGAACTACAACTAAGGGCCAGATTACGAGTGGTGCACTATCGCTTGCGCACAAGCGATATAGGGTTTTCGCATCCATTTGAGCACAAGTTAATTTGTGCTCTTATTAGAAGTTGAAAGTTAATGTGAACACGTGATTTACTCTAGAATGATAACTGCGACCTCAGAGCGAAACTAAAAAGTGTCACAAAACACATAACAAGTACAGTTACACTCATAATACGCCATCTAATAAAGAAATATATGTAAGCTATAAGGGTTCAAAGATATGAAATCTCAGGTGTTAGAAAAAAGGCAGGCAAAGGGCTTTAACATAAAGATACATATCTATACTTAGCTATGTGTATATATATAAATATATATATATATATATATATATAAAATAAATATACATATATATATGTATATAAAAATATATGTTTACTTACATTCACCGACACCCAGATAGGAGAAACCCCTGACACCATTTGAATCCTTGTGCAGTAACCCCAACCAATTAAACACTCTCTATCACTAATGTATTCTATGCTGCAGATTTAAATGCCAGGGAATATTCCTTATTTTATTGAAAGATGGGAGCATGAACTCAACATCATTATCTCTCCCATGGATATGAGTTTAATATTTCAAAATATCACTTAATCCACAATTTCTAGCAGATTGCTAGAAATGAATTTCAAAATAATGCATAGGTGGTACTTCACCCCTGAGAGATGCCAGAAGCTATTTAAAAATAAGAGTGATAAATGTTGGAGGTGCCACAGCCACACAGGTTCTATGTCACATATATGTTGGCAATGCCTCAAAATATGCCCATTTTGGATAGAAAATTATAGAAGAAACAACAAAAATAATAGGCCCATCAATCACCAACAGTCCGCTCACATGGTTGTTCAATCTAACCCAAAAAAAGGTAAACACCTGACAAACAAAACTGCTACACATACTGACCAATAGTGCTAAATTGCTGTTGGCAAAGAACTGGAAAACAGCTGATGTTCCTAACCTAGCACAGTGGATAGACCAGTGCAATAAAGAAACACATGTAGAAGAATTCCACTGTATAAAGACTAAACATAAATATATCTATATAGAGGGTAAAACTATGTGGGAATCCTACTTATCTGACAAATTCTAAGAGTCAGAAAACTCAACTAAACCATTTTCTCCGCAATTTGTTAGTGGAATAATTTAACCAGCTTGTTACAATAGGAGTATACCTGAAAGCTTTGGAATTGATGAGTGACACGTATGTAACGGTGTAAACTATTTAGTTGTTTTTTCTTTCTGCTTTTTGTTTTGATTGCCATATTTGAGACAAGATTGAATGTTAAATCTTAATGCAACTGTGTATTAAAATGTCACAAATGTGAATGTATAATATCAAAATTGTTTAATAAAAATATTGAAATAAATAAATACATGTTTATATGTGTGTACATTTGTATTTATATGTGTATATTTGTATTTATATGTGTATATTTGTATTTATATGTGTATATTTGTATTTACAGACATATAAATATATAAAGAGAAAAAAAAAGAGAGAAGCAAAGCTTAACCCTTTCCAGCACTGCCCATGATCCAAATAAAAAAGACAACAAACAGATAGCTGGTTAATGAAAGACACAATACACCATTTAAAGATTCAAATCAACACGGTATTTATTAAACCCATAATAAGTCTATGGAGACATGCCTGACGAAGCCCAATGGAATCACTGAATGGGTGAAACACGTGTAACAATCTGGTAACCATGCCCACAGGAGCTCCATGAGCGTGGAGTTTGTTTGATCCGACTATGATTCCCTGTATGCCGTACGAGTTGGTCCGGTGAGTGGAATAGACCCAGGAACTGAGGAGGTGCTGCTATTCAATCCGGAGAAGCGGTTAAGTAAGAAGTTTACTCCCGCAGCGGATGCAGCCATAGCTTGTGATTCAGCAAGTGAACAGTCCGTGAATGGTCGGTGAGCTGGGGTTAAGATTTCCACTCTGGGAGGATGTTATATTTGGTACCGGCATGTAGGTGGGGTTATCCTTGGATCATGACTGCATATTTCTTTGCTTATGAAACCGCATTGCACAGCTTTCTACTAACAAGCTAATTCGCTACTCATTTGCTTTGCACTGCCTATTCCCTGCATGACTCTTTCCAAATAGCTTTACTACTACTTTGGCAGAAACACTGTGATGGTGTATAAATATTCTGGAGGGTACTGTTATACAGCTGTGACATTCCAGTATGCATGCAAAGAAATATTCAGGAATGTTGACACACTATTTGGATCGACTCTAGAGTTAGTAGGGAGTCATTTAGTTATTATGTTTTTTGTTTTGGTGTCATATCCTTAATTGCTGTGGTGTTCTCTCCACAGACTTATTAGGGGTTCAATAAATACTGTGTTGATTTAAATCTTTAAATGGTGTGTTGTGCATTTTATTAACCAGCTACCTGTTTGTTGTCATTTTATTTAGATTGTGGGCAGTGCTGGACAAAGGTTAAACTTTGCTTCTCTCTTTTTTTCTCTATTTAATTAACTACTAACCCCCGTGCACCAGAGGACTCAATAGTATTTTTGAAACTCCCTCTTTTGTATTAATTCCCTTTAATCAGCTGGTATTAACTTCTCACATAACTAATAAACTTTAACTAAACAAATGCCATAAATTGTAATTTTTGCCATTAAAAAAAGTATATGTGTACCTTTTTAGTTTTTAATACATCTGTGAAAGGGTTAAATTAGTTCATATAGTCATGCTTCTTTTGCAATGTTATGTCGGCCCACTTGGATGAACTTCCAGCCACTTTAAAGCCTTAGGCCTAGATTTGGAGTTTGGCGGTAGCCGTGAAAACCAGCGTTAGAGGCTCCTAATGCTGGTTTTAGACTACCGCTGGTATTTGGAGTCATTCAAAAAAGGGTCTAACGCTCACTTTTCAGCCGCGACTTTTCCATACCGCAGATCCCTTTACGTCAATTGCGTATCCTATCTTTTCAATGGGATCTTTCTAACTCCGGTATTTAGAGTCGTGTCTGAAGTGAGCGTTAGAAATCTAACGACAAAACTCCAGCTGCAGAAAAAAGTCAGTAGTTAAGAGCTTTCTGGGCTAACGCCGGTTCATAAAGCTCTTAACTACTGTACTCTAAAGTACACTAACACCCATAAACTACCTATGTACCCCTAAACTGAGGTCCCCCCACATCGCCGACACTCGAATATTTTTTTTAACCCCTAATCTGCCGACCGCCACCTACGTTATACTTATGTACCCCTAATCTGCTGCCCCTAACACCGCCGACCCCTATATTATATTTATTAACCCCTAACCTGCCCCCCACAACGTCGCAGCCAGCTACCTACAATAATTAACCCCTAATCTGCCGACCGCAAAGAGCCGCCACCTACATTATAGCTATGTACCCCTAATCTGCTGCCCCTAACACCGCCGACCCCTATATTATATTTATTAACCCCTAATCTGCCCCCCTCAACGTCGCCTCCACCTGCCTACACTTATTAACCCCTAATCTGCCGAGCGGACCGCATCGCTACTATAATAAAGTTATTAACCCCTAATCCGCCTCGCTAACCCTATAATAAATAGTATTAACCCCTAATCTGCCCTCCCTAACATCGCCGACACCTAACTTCAATTATTAACCCCTAATCTGCCGACTGGAGCTCACCGCTATTCTAATAAATATATTAACCCCTAAAGCTAAGTCTAACCCTAACACTAACACCCCCCTAAGTTAAATATAATTTACATCTAACGAAATTAATTAACTCTTCTTAAATAAATTATTCCTATTTAAAGCTAAATACTTACCTGTAAAATAAATCCTAATATAGCTACAATATAAATTATATTTATATTATAGCTATTTTAGGATTAATATTTATTTTACAGGTAACTTTGTATTTATTTTAACCAGGTACAATAGCTATTAAATAGTTAAGAACTATTTAATAGCTAAAATAGTTAAAATAATTACAAATTTACCTGTAAAATAACAAATTTACCTGTAAAATTACAAATTTACCTGTAAAAAAATTTACCTGTAAAAACTTGATTCTGATTGGCTGATTCCATCAGCCAATCAGAATATTCCTACCTTAATTCCGATTGGCTGATAGAATCCTATCAGCCAATCGGAATTCGAGGGACGTCATCTTGGATGACATCATTTAAAGAAACCGTCATTCGTCGTTCAGTCGTCGGCCAGGATGGATGTTCTGCGTCGGAGGTCTACAGGATGCTGCCGCTCCGCTCCGGATGGATGACGATAGAAGATGCCTCTTGGATGAAGACTTCAATCGGATGGAAGACCTCTTCTGCCCCGCTTGGATGAAGACTTCTACCGGATGGAGGACCTCTTCTTGCTCCGCTTGGATGAAGAATTTGGCTCGGCTGGGTGAAGACGACTCAAGGTAGGGAGATCTCCAGGGGCTTAGTGTTAGGTTTATTTAAGGGGGGTTTGGGTTAGATTAGGGGTTTGTGGGTGGTGGGTTGTAATGTTGGGGGCGGGGTATTGTATGTTTTTTTTTACAGGCAAAAGAGCTGAACTTCTTGGGGCATGCCCCGCAAAGGGCCCTGTTCAGGGCTGGTAAGGTAAAAGAGCTCTTTGAACTTTAGTAATTTAGAATAGGGTAGGGCATTCTTTTATTTTTGGGGGCTTTGTTATTTTATTAGGGGGCTTAGAGTAGGTGTAATTAGTTTAAAATTGTTGTAATATATTTCTATTGTTTGTAAATATTTTTTTATTTTTTGTAACTTAGTTCTTTAGTTAGTTTATTTCTTTGTATTTATTTGTAGGAATTGTATTTAATTTATTTATTGATAGTGTAGTGTTAGGTTTAATTGTAGATAATTATAGGTATTTTATTTAATTAATTTATTGATAGTGTAGTGTTAGGTTTAATTGTAACTTAGGTTAGGATTTATTTTACAGGTAAATTTGTAATTATTTTAACTATTTTAGCTATTAAATAGTTCTTAACTATTTAATAGCTATTGTACCTGGTTAAAATAAATACAAAGTTACCTGTAAAATAAATATTAATCCTAAAATAGCTATAATATCATTATAATTTATATTGTAGCTATATTAGGATTTATTTTACAGGTAAGTATTTAGCTTTAAATAGGAATAATTTATTTAATAAGAGTTAATTAATTTCGTTAGATTAAAATTATATTTAATTTAGGGGGGTGTTAGTGTTAGGGTTAGACTTAGCTTTAGGGGTTAATACATTTATTAGAATAGCGGTGAGCTCCAATCGGCAGATTAGGGGTTAATAATTGAAGTTAGGTGTCGGCGATGTTAGGGAGGGCAGATTAGGGGTTAATAAGTGTAGGCAGGTGGAGGCGACGTTGTGGGGGGCAGATTAGGGGTTAATAAATATAGGGGTCGGCGGTGTTAGGGGCAGCAGATTAGGGGTACATAGGGATAATGTAAGTAGCGGCGGTTTACGGAGTGGCAGATTAGGGGTTAATAATAATATGCAGGGGTCAGCGATAGCGGGGACGGCAGAATAGGGGTTAATAAGTGTAAGGTTAGGGGTGTTTAGACTCGGGGTACATGTTAGAGTGTTAGGTGCAGACGTAGGAAGTGTTTCCCCATAGGAAACAATGGGGCTGCGTTAGGAGCTGAACGTGGCTTTTTTGCAGGTGTTAAGTTTTTTTCAGCTCAAACAGCCCCATTGTTTCCTATGGGGGAATCGTGCACGAGCACGTTTTTGAGGCTGGCCACGTCCGTAAGCAACTCTGGTATCGAGAGTTGAAGTTGCGTTAAATATGCTATACGCTCCTTTTTTGGAGCCTAACGCAGCCATTCTGTGGACTCTCAATACCAGAGTTATTTTAAAGGTGCGGCCAGAAAAAAGCCAGCGTTAGATACGCGGGTCGTTACCGACAAAACTCTAAATCTAGCCGTTAGAAAGCCTATGTAAAAAGTGGATGTGACTGCTCTAAACATCACAGCCCAGCCAAATAAAGGGGGGGGGGGCAGAGGAACAGACAACACCAATTAGGATTATACATTTTGTATTATAATATATATATATATATATATATATATATATATATACACTTTTAAAAAAAATGTGGTTTTACTTGCAAACCAATATATTTTCCATTGCAGCATTCTTATAGTCTGAAATTTATTATTATATATATTTTTTTTAAAACATGAAAGCCTATTTATGCAATATTCATATTTAATAAAAGTTTTTAACAATATATTTACTATAAATATTTCACAATCCAGTGTTCTGCACATAGCAGAATATGTTCTATGTATTTCTAAATATATATTCCTATATATATATATATATATATATATATATATATATATATATATATATATATATATATATATATATATATATATATATATATGTGTATGTATGTATATATAGGTATAGAATGATGCTGTACATATATATAGGTATAGAATCATGTATACAGTGGGGCAAAAAAGTATTTAGACAGCAACCAATTGTGCAAGTTCTCCCACTTAAGAAGATGAGAGAGGCCTGTAATTTTCATCATAGGTATACCTCAACTATGAGAGACAAAATGTGGAAACAAATACAGACAATCACATTGTCTGAATTGGAAAGAATTTATTTGCAAATTATGGTGGAAAATAAGTATTTTGTCACCTACAAACAAGCAAGATTTCTGGCTCTCACAGACCTATATCTTCTTCTTTAAGAGGCTCCTCTGTCCTCCACTCATTACCTGTATTAATGGCACTAACTAACTTTAACTTGTTATCAGTATAAAAGACACCTGTCCACAACCTCAAACAATCACACTCCAAACTCCACTATGGTGAAGACCAAAGAGCTGTCGAAGGACACCAGAAACAAAATTGTAGACCTGCACCAGGCTGGGAAGATTGAATCTGCAATAGGCAAGCAGCTTGGTGTGAAGAAATCAACTGTGGGAGCAATAATTAGAAAATGGAAGACATACAAGACCACTGATAATCTCCCTTGACTAGGGCTCCACGCAAGATCTCACCCCGTGGGGTCAAAATGATCACAAGAACGGTGAGCAAACATCCCAGAACCACACGAGGGGACCTAGTGAATGACCTGCAGAGAGCTGGGACAAACGTAACAAAGGCTACCATCAGTAACACACTACGCCACCAGGGACTCAGATCCTGCAGTGCCAGACGTGTCCCCCTGCTTAAGCCAGTACATGTCCGGGCCCGTCTGAAGTATGCTAGAGAGCATTTGGATGATCCATAAGCGGATTGGGAGAATGTCATATGGTCAGATGAAACCAAAGTAGAACTGCTTGGTAGAAACACAACTTGTCGTGTTTGGAGGAGAGAGAATGCTGAGTTGCAACCAAAGAACACCATACCTACTGTGAAGCATGGGAGTGGCAACATCATGCTTTGGGGCTGTTTCTCTGCAAAGGGAACAGGACGACTGATCTGTGTACATGAAAGAATGAATGGGGCCATGTATTGTTCGATTTTGAGTGCAAACCTCCTTCCATCATCAAGGGCATTGAAGATGAAACGTGGCTGGGTCTTTCAGCATGAAAATGATCCCAAACACACTGCCCGGGCAACGAAGGAGTGGCTTTGCAAGAAGCATTTCAAAGTCCTGGAGTGGCCTAGTAAGACTCCAGATCTCAACCCCATAGAAAACCTTTGGAGGGAGTTGAAAGTCCATGTTGCCCAGCGACAGCCCCAAAACATCACTGCTGTAGAGGAGATCTGCATTCAGGAATGGGCCAACATACCAGCATTAGTGTGTGACAACCTTGTGAAGACTTACAGAAAACGCTTGACCTCTGTCATTGGCAACAACGTATATATAACAAAGTATTGAGATGAACTTTTGATATTGACCAAATACTTATTTTCCACCATAATTTGCAAATAAATTCTTTCCAAATCAGACAATGTGATTGTCTGGATTTGTCTCCACATTTTGTCCCTCATAGTTGAGTTATACCTAATGATAATTACAGGCCTCTCTCATCTTCTTAAGTGGGAGAACTTGCACAATTGGTGGCTGACTAAATATTTTTTGCCCCACTGTATATATGTGTGTATATATATATATATATATATATATATATATATATATATATATATATAGGTATAGATATATATTGTACCAAAATACCATCAGATGTATGTAGAAATAGGTATTTATGTGAAGAACATTGGAATTAGAAATTCTCATACTTTCATGTTGGGTCAGCGCACATGAGAATATGCAATCAGGTTTGCGCGCAAGTAGACTGTTAAAAAATGTTACCACTTTTTTTTTGCTACATTGACTTCTATGGGGGAATAGGTTATTGTGCTTGCAATACTGGAAATTAGTTTTTTGCGCGCATCGGGTTAATGCAAGAGTGATAGATTTTTACTTTCTACTTATAATACGAGCGCACCTCAATGCTTGCAAAAAACATAGTTCTAGCGTAATTAGAGAGCGAGCTTAATTGCACTCCACTCATAATCTGACCCTAAATTTCTTATATGTACAATACACAATATTGCATAAAAAAACGCAGTCCTGTTGTCATTTAGATTTATTATTTAGATACAAAAAAGGTATTGGATAGTTTCTGAGCTTAAAAATGTTGTTGGGATTCAATAACATGATTTGCTGTTTATTATGTTTATTATTTTCATGAAAGCATCATTTTTGTTCCCAGAACGGTCTAAATTTCCCTAATTGTACACAATATTCAAATCAATATGATGACTTGCCAGTATACAACAGCATGGTATAATAACCTTACTTTCTGCAGCTAGCAAACCTAAATACCCTTCTAGCTTTACCTGCTGTGTTACTACATTAAAGGGACATGAAACCCCAAAAAATTATTTCATGATTCAGATAGATAATACAATTTTAAACAACTTTCTAATTTAATTTTATTATTTAATTTGCTTCCTTCTCTTGTTATCCTTCGCTGAAAGGCTTATCTAGGCAAGCTCATGAGCAGCAAAGCACCTAGGTTTTAGCTGTTGATTGGTCGCTGCATATAAATACCGATTTTCATTGGCTCACCCATGTGTTCAGTTAGAAACCAGTAGTGCATTGCTGCTCCTTCAACAAAGGATACCAAAAGAATGAAACAAATTAGATAATAGAAGTAAATTGGAAAGTTGTTTAAAATTGTATTCTCTATCTGAATCATAGAAGAAAAATTTGGGGTTTCATGTCCCTTTAATAACCTTTAAAACAACAACAACAAAAAAAAAAGTTTATTTTAAGGTTCTTACTAATGATTACATACTTGCCAACTATCCAGGTTTTCCTGGAGCAATCATGGTTTCTGACCTCTTGTCCAGTGGTTTAATTGTCTTAGAAGCCTTGTACTACTTGAGTCTCCTGCACTTCTGAGCTTCTAAAATAATATATCTCACATGGTCAACTTGCATCTATTAATCTCCTGCAGGTTACAAATAAGAGTGATCAATACAGTATTTAAAACATAGGGGTCAAAATGAAAATTCCATAATCTAAATAGGTTGTATAATTAAAAAAATAGAAAAACATAATTTATGTAAGAACTTACCTGATAAATTAATTTATTTTATATTGGCAAGAGTCCATGAGCTAGTGACGTATGGGATATACAATCCTACCAGGAGGGTCAAAGTTTCCCAAACCTCAAAATGCTTACAAATACACCCCTCACCACACCCACAATTCAGTTTAACGACTAGCCGAGTAGTAGGGTGATAAAATAAGGAGTAGAAAAGCATTCAAAAAGAGGAACTGGAAATATAATTGTGCTTTTATACAAAAATCATAACAACCATAAAAAGGGTGGGCCTCATGGACTCATGCCAATATGAAAGAAATTATTTTATCATGTAAGTTCTTACATAAATTATGTTTTCTTTCATGTAATTGGCAAGAATCCATGAGCTAGTGACGTATGGGATAGAAATACCCAAAATGTGGAAGTCCACAGAAGAGTCCCTAGAGGGGAGGGATAAAATAACAACAGCCATTTCCACTGAGAAATTAAATTCACACAATAATTAAGTTTTTCTCAAAAAAAACTTAAATCAAAAGCAGTAGAATCAAACTGAGACATCTGCCTGAAGAACGTTTCCTACCAAAGACTGCTTCAAAAGAAGCAAATACATCAAAATGCTAAAAACAATAAAAATAGGCAAAGAAGACCAAATTACTGATTTGCAAATCTGATCAACCTAAGCCTCATTCTGAAAAAGCCCCAAAAAAGGCGACTGAACTTTTTTGCCTCCAAATAAGCCTTGAAAAACAAAAGCTTTAATCAGGATGCCAAAAAAATGGCAGAGGCTTCCTAACTTTTTCTGGAACCAGAAAAACAGGAAATAGACTAGAAGTCTTCTGAAATCCTAGTAACCTCGATATAGAATTAAAAAGATCTTACCACTTTCAAAGAATGTCAAGAACTCTCAAAGAATTCTTTAGGATTAGGACACAAAGAAGGGACAACATATTATCTACTAGTGTTGTTCAAATACACAACCTTAGGTAAAAAAGAAGTCCACAAAACAACTTATCTAGATGAAAAAATCAGATAAGGAGACACACAAGAGAGAGCTGATAAATCAGAAACTCTTGTAGCAGAGATATAGTCAAAAGAAACAACACTTTCCAAGAAAGTAGATCATCTTCACACCAAATAAGACTCCAAAAAGGAGACATTAATAAATGAACAGGCTTGATACCAACCAAAGCCTGAACAAAACAGCGAATATCAGGAAGTTAAAATTTGCAGACAAACTTATCCAAACCATCCTGAAAAACTGTAAAATCCTAGGAATTCTAAAAGAACTCCAAGAGAATTTATGAAAAGAACACCTCTATGACTCAACACTAATCAATTTCCATACCCTCAAATTAGCAATTTGAGATCATGATGGAAAAAATAGCCCCTAAAACAAGAGGGCTGGACAAAGAGAAGCAGCCAATGATGGCAACTGGACATCCGAACAGGATACACATACCAAACCTGTGAGGCCATGCTGAAGCTATCAGAAACACATGACACTGTTCCAATATGATCTTGGAAATCACCTTTGGAAAAAAGAAAAACAAAGGCGGAAAGATGTACTCAGGTTGAAAAGCCAAGACACTGGTAATACATCCACCATCTCCACCTTAGGATCCCTGTACCTGAAAAGGTCCCTGGGAAATTGAGAACACGCATCTGTATAGAGACACCACTCTCCCAGATGTAAAGACTGACAACTGAGATAATTCACCTCTCTGTCTAAAATTGTAGAAAATAGACAGGAGATGAATTCCATCTAAGAACGTATTTAAGATACCTTCTAATTGCTAAGGAACTACGAGTCCCTATTGTTGATTGACATATACCACAGTTGTGACATTGAATGTCTGAAAGCAAAAAAATGAAAAAGTTCTCTCAATAAAGAGGCCAAGCCTGAAAGAGCTCTGAAAAATAGCACGGAGTTCCAAAATATCGATTGGAAACCTCGCCTCTTGAAGTTTCCAAACCCCTTGTGCTGTCAAAAGACCATCAGACAGCTCCCCAACCTGTAAGACTTGCATCCAATAAGAATACAGTCCAGGAAGGACAAACAAAAGGAGGCCCCCTGAATAAAATGATGATAGACTAATCACTAAATCAGAGAGAGTAGAGTGTTAGGCTTTAAAAATATCAACTGTGATATTTAAAACCAAACCCTGTATCAGTGATTCAGTATGCAAATCAAAAAGAGATCTCAGATAAAAAAACAAGCAAAGGGAACCATGCCCAGTGCTGCAATTATGAGACCTAACAACTTCCATGCACATAGCCACTGAAAGAAATGTTCTAGACTGTAAGTTAGACAGGCTAATGCCACTTACAATTGACTTTTGTCCAATAAAGACAAAGACATGAACACAGAATCTACCTAGAAACCCAAAAAGAAGTGATCCTTGTCTGAGGAAACACAAAACTTCTTCTACAAAAGACATAAGCTCTTTTCATATCTTGTCATCACACACTGTAGGGCTTCTGTAAATTATATCCTCTAACAATGTCTTGAATAAACAAAACTTAGTTGATTCATGAGGGATTCCACAAAAAGAAAAGTCCATATATTTGAAAACTGCTCTTTCATATGTATGTATTAGGTACTAATAAAGCACGTCTAATCACCCGTAAGGGACTCAAGATGCTGCCAATTAATCAACCTCAGAAGGATGAAAGGCTGAATAGACCTCGCCGGGAATCGAACCTGCAACCCTTAAGTTGCTACAGAGCTCAGTCACAGTGCATTAGCATGCTGAACTATCTGTCTGACTTTAATAAAATAAAAGTTTAAGCTATTACCAACATACCATCCAAATAAGGAAGCCCCACAATACCCTACTGTCTGAAGACAGAAATTAGGGCACCAAGAACCTTTAAAAAGATTCATAAAGCTGAAACAAAACCAAAAGGAAAAGCGGAAAAAATTGGTAAAGCTTAAAATAAAATCTCAGAAACCACAAGTGGTCTGAATGTAATAAAATATGAGGATAAACATCCTAAAAAATGAAGTGGACATGAATTGGCCTTAACAAAAAAGGCATAAAAGTCCTTATAATCGCAAACTTAACAGTGGATACTCTAACAAAAAAAAAGTCTTCAAATCCAAGAATGGACTGAATAAACCTTCCTTATTAGAGACAAATAATAGAATTGAAATAGAGACCCAAATACTGTTCCTGCAAAAAGAACTGGCATAATCACACCTGAAAACAATTCACAGAGTGTACCGAGAAAGATTCTTCCCATAGAAGGTTTCATTCTAGAAATCTATTCAAACTCTAAGAATAATATAGAATTTGGAGTGAGTTCATCCAAAACAATTTAATCTGCCCCCCACCAGAAGGACTGGTTTGAGAACCGCACCTTTATGCATACTAATAACTAGTAATTTTATAGCGTTTTATACCCAGAAGGATACAAAAAAACGCTTCTTCAGTGTTTACACTCGAAGTTAACCAAAATAGCAGCTGATAAAAACAGTAGTTATTATTACCCAAATACAATAAATTGACCTCAAAGGCCAAAGGGCTGTATTAACCCTGACGGGAAAACATAATTTATGTAATAACTTACCTGATAAATTCATTTCTTTCATATTAGCAAGAGTCCATGAGCTAGTGACGTATGGGATATACATTACTACCAGGAGGGGCAAAGTTTCCCAAACCTCAAAATGCCTATAAATACACCCCTCACCACACCCACAAATCAGTTTAACGCATAGCCAAGAAGTGGGGTGATAAGACAAAAGTGCGAAAGCATAAAAAATAAGGAATTGGAATAATTGTGCTTTATACAAAAAAAAATCATAACCACCACAAAAAAAGGGTGGGCCTCATGGACTCTTGCTAATATGAAAGAAATGAATTTATCAGGTAAGTTCTTACATAAATTATGTTTTCTTTCATGTAATTAGCAAGAGTCCATGAGCTAGTGACGTATGGGATAATGAATACCCAAGATGTGGATCTTCCACGCAAGAGTCACTAGAGAGGGAGGGATAAAATAAAGACAGCCAATTCCGCTGAAAAAAATCCACACCCAAAATAAAGTTTAAATCTTATAATGAAAAAAACTGAAATTATAAGCAGAAGAATCATACTGAAACAGCTGCCTGAAGTACTTTTCTACCAAAAACTGCTTCAGAAGAAGAAAACACATCAAAATGGTAGAATTTAGTAAAAGTATGCAAAGAAGACCAAGTTGCTGCTTTGCAATTCTGATCAACCGAAGCTTCATTCCTAAACGCCCAGGAAGTAGAAACTGACCTAGTAGAATGAGCTGTAATCCTTTGAGGCGGAGTTTTTACCCGACTCGACATAAGCATGATGAATCAAAGACTTCAACCAAGACGCCAAAGAAATGGCAGAGGCCTTCTGACCTTTCCTAGAACCGGAAAAGATAACAAATAGACTAGAAGTCTTTCGGAAATTTTTAGTAGCTTCAACATAATATTTCAAAGCTCTAACTACATCCAAAGAATGCAACGATCTTTCCTTAGAATTCTTAGGATTAGGACACAATGAAGGAACCACAATTTCTCTACTAATGTTGTTAGAATTCACAACCTTAGGGGAAAATTGAAAAGAAGTTCGCAACACCGCCTTATCCTGATGAAAAATCAGAAAAGGAGACTCACAAGAAAGAGCAGATAAATCAGAAACTCTTCCAGCAGAAGAGAAGGCCAAAAGAAACAAAACTTTCCAAGAAAGTAATTTAATGTCCAGCGAAAGCATAGGTTCAAACGGAGGAGCTTGAAGAGCCCCCAGAACTAAATTCAAACTCCAAGGAGGAGAAATTGACTTAATAACAGGTTTTATACGAACCAAAGCTTGTACAAAACAATGAATAACAGGAAGACTAGTAATCTTTCTGTGAAAAAGAACAGAAAGAGCAGAGATTTGTCCTTCAAGGAACTTGCAGACAAACCTTTATCCAAACCATCCTGAAGAAACTGTAAAATTCTAGGAATTCTAAAAGAATGCCAAGAAAAATGATGAGAAAAACACCAAGAAATGTAAACCTTCCAGACTCGATAATATATCTTCCTAGATACAGATTTACGAGCCTGTAACATAGTATTAATCAGAGAGTCAGAGAAACCTCTATGACTGAGAATCAAGCGTTCAATCTCTATACCTTCAAATTTAAGGATTTGAGATCCTGATGGAAAAAAGGACCTTGTGATAGAAGGTCTGGTCTTAACGGAAGAGTCCATGGTTGGCAAGTGGCCATCCGGACAAGATCCGCATACCAAAACCTGTGAGGCCATGCTGGAGCCACCACCCCTTAGAATCTTGGAAATTACTCTTGGAAGAAGAACTAGAGGTGGAAAGATATAGGCAGGATGATACTTCCAAGGAAGTGACAATGCATCCACTGCCTCCGCCTGAGGATCCCTGGATCTGGACAGAAACCTGGGAAGCTTCTTGTTTAGATGAGAAGCCATCAGATCTATTTCTGGAAGTCCCCACATTTGAACAATCTGAAGAAATACCTCTGGGTGAAGAGACCATTCGGCCGGATGTAACGTTTGGTGACTGAGATAATCCGCTTCCCAATTGTCTATACCTGGGATATGAACCGCAGAAATTAGACAGGAGCTGGTTTCCACCCAAACCAGAATTTGAGATACTTCTTTCATAGCCAGAGGACTGGGAGTCCCTCCTTGATGATTGACATATGCCACAGTTGTGACATTGTCCGTCTGAAAACAAATGAACGACTCTCTCTTTAGAAGAGGCCATGACTGAAGAGCTCTGAAAATTGCACTGAGTTCCAAAATATTGATTGGTAATCTCACCTCCTGAGATTCCCAAACCCCTTGTGCTGTCAGAGACCCCCAAACAGCTCCCCAACCTGTCAGACTTGCATCCCACCTCCACAGGAGGCAAAGTTTGTAAAACTGATTTGTGGGTGTGGTGAGGGGTGTATTTATAGGCATTTTGAGGTTTGGGAAACTTTGCCCCTCCTGGTAGGAATGTATATCCCATACGTCACTAGCTCATGGACTCTTGCTAATTACATGAAAGAAATGAATCTATGACCCTTGGGTCTAGAACAAGCGTTTGTAGTCAGGACATTCACCAACATCTACACCACCGAACTAAAAGTAGGGCAGAAAAAAACTCTAAACCTCCAGAAATAATGGAGATAATAGAAATCAAATAAGTTATTATCTTAACAAGAGAGAGAGATAATAAGATATATTTTAAATCATAATAACAGATATAGTAAACAAAATTAAATGAATACATCTAAAGTAAATAAACAGAGTTATATACTTAAGAATCTGAAAACTGCTTATGCTAACTGTTCAACAAAGGATGAGAGAACAGTAATGTCAGCCACAGATAAAAGCTGAGCTAAAAATATAAACAGTACGTGAATATGCTCTATTAAGGTTATATTCAAATTCTAAAGAATCCCTAAAACAAGTACCAATTTCCATAGAAATAGTAGTACAGTTCCAAGAGGGAATCAGAATAACCATACTCTAGAATATAATACAGATAGTATATTGAATAGGAAAAAACATCAAAAGCAAAAATGTTAAAATCCAGATTTGAAAAGGATTATTAACATACAGCTAGATTACGAGTTGTGCGTTATGAGTGAAAAAGCATTGTTATGGCTCTTTTTCACTACCGCCTGTATTACAGGTGTTGTAGGTATAGCTGTACTGCACACCTTTTTGTCCGTCACACAACGTAAATACTGCACCTTTCAAAAAGTCTATTTTTAAAGGGACATCCATAGCGCCAGTATTACGAGTTTGCCTGTCTGGCCAAAAAGTGAGCGGTACAGCCTATAACTGCAAGATCTGTACCGCCACCTGAGTTTTACATTATAAAGCTTTACCATAAAACTCATAACTAAAGTGTTACAAAGTACACTAACACCCATAAACTACCTATTAACCCCTAAACCTAGGCCCTCCCGCATCGCAAAATTAAAAGGATTAACCCATAATCTTCCCCTCCGGACATAGCCGCCACTATAATAAACATATTAACCCCTAAACCGCTGCACTCCCCCATCGCAAACACTAGTTAAATTTGATTAACCCCTAATCTGCTTCCCCCAATATCGTCGCCACCTACATACACTTATTAACCCCTAATCTGCTGCCCCCAAAATCGCTGCCACCTAACTACACTTATTAACCCCTAATCTGCTGCCCCAATTTCACCGCCACTATACTAAAGTTATTAACCCCTAAACCTAACCCTAAGTCTAACCCTAACCCCCACTAAGTTTAACATAATTAAAATAATTCCAAATAAAAATTACAATTAATACCTAAATTATTCCTATTTAAAACTAAATAAATACTTACCTGTAAAATAAAACCTAAGCTAGCTACAATATAACTAATAGTTATATTGTATCTAGCTTATGTTTTATTTTTATTTCACAGGTAAGTTTGTATTTATTTTAACTAGGTAGATTAGTTATTAAATAGTTATTAACTATTTACTAACTACCTAGTTAAAATAAATACAAATGTACCTGTAAAATAAAACCTAACCTGTGTTACAGTAAAACCTAACATTACACTAAAATTAAATAAATTACATTAATCAAATACAATTAACAACATTTAAGAAAAAAATATACACTAAATTACACAAAATAAAAAAGAAAATATCTAATATTTAAACTAATTACTCCTAATCCTAACAGCCCTATCAAAATAAAAAAAGCCCCCCAAAATAATAAAACCCCTAGCCTAAACTAAACTGCCAATAGCCCTTAAAAGGGCCTTTGCGGGGCATTGCCCCAAAGATATCAGCTCTTTTACCTGGCAAATAAAAATACAAACATTCCCCCAACAGTAAAACCCACCACCCACACAACCAACCCCCCCAAATAAAATTCTATCTAAAAAACCTAAGCTACCCATTGCCCTGAAAAGTACATTGGGATGGGCATTGCCCTTAAAAGGGCATTCAGCTCTTTTACATGCCCAAACCCTAAGCTAAAAATTAAACCCTTTAGTTCAGGGCCCAGAGTGCTACAAGTGCATACTTTTGGAATTTTGGTATTCTTCATATCATTTTTCCTTTCGGTTTGAAAAATTAAACCCACCCAATAAACCCTTAATAAAACTTAACACTAACCCCCGAAGATCCACTTACAGTTTTGGAAGACCGGACATACATCCTCATCCAGCTGGCGAAGTCCTCATCCAAGCGGCAAGAAGTCCTCAACGAAGCCGGGAGAAGTCTTCATCCAAGCGGCAAGAAGTCATCATCCAGGCAGGCAGAAGTCTTCATCCAGACGGCATCTTCTATCTTCATTCTTCTGGCGCTGAGCGGGTCCATCTTCAAGACATCCAGCATGTAGCATCTTCTTCAAAAAGGAAGGATGAAGATAGAAGATGCCGCCTGGAGGATGACTTCTTGCCGCTTGGATGAAGACTTCTCCCAGCTTCATTGAGGACTTCTTGCCGCTTGGATGAAGACTTCTCCCAGCTGGATGAGGATTGATGTCCGGTCTTCCAAAACTGTAAGTGGATCTTCGGGGGTTAATGTTAGGTTTTATTAAGGTTTTTTTTGGGTGGGTTTTATTTTTAGCTTAAGGTTTGGGCAATGTAAAATAGATGAATGCCCTTTTAAGGGCAATTCCCATCTAAATGCCCTTTTCAGGGCAATGGGTAGCTTAGGTTTTTTAGGTAGGTTTTTATTTGGGGGTGCTGTTGGTTGTGTGGGTGGTGGGTTTTACTGTTGGGGGTTTCTTTGTCTTTGTATTTGAGAGGTAAAAGAGCTGATTTCTTTGGGGCAATGCCCAGCAAAATGCCATTCTAAGGGCTATTGGCAGTTTAGTTTATTTAGTTTAGGCAGGGGTTTTATTATTTGGGGGGGAGGCTTTTTATTTTGATAGATTTTTTTAGATTAGGTGTAATTAGTTTAAATATTTGATAATTTCTTTTTTATTTTGTGTAATTTAGTGTTTATTTTTTGTGATTTAGTTAATTGTATTTCATTAATGTAATTTATTTAATTTTAGTGTAATGTAATGTAAGACAGGTAAGGTTTTATTTCACAGATACATTTGTATTTATTTTTACTATGTAGTTAGTAAATAGTTAATAAATATTTACTAACTAGTCTACCTAGTTAAAATAAATACAAAGTTACCTGTGAAATAAAAATAAAACCTAAGCTAGTTACAATTTAACTATTAGCTATATTGTAGCTAGCTTAGGTTTTATTTTACAGGTAAGTATTTATTTAGTTTTAAATAGGAATAATTTAGGTATTAATTGTAATATTTATTTGGAATTATTTTAATTAGGTTAAAGTTAGTGGGTGTTAGGGATAGGGTTGCGTTAGGGTTAGACTTAGGGTTAGGTTTAGGGGTTAATAACTTTAGTATAGTGGTGGCGACATTGGGGGCAGCAGACTAGGGGTTAATAAGTGTAGTTAGGTGGCGACGAGATTGGGGGCAGCAGATTAGGGGTTAATAACAGTAATGTAGGCTGCGGCGATGTTGGGGGCAGCAGATTAGGGGTTAATAATAGTAATGTAGGTGGCGGCGATGTTGGGAGCAGCAGATTAGGGGTTAATAACAGTAATGTAGGTGGCGGCGATGTTGGGGGTAGCAGATTAGGGTTAATAACAGTAATGTTGGTTGGCGGCGATGTTGGGGGCAGCAGATTAGGTGTGTTTAGGCTCGGGATTTATGTTAGGGTGTTAGTTGTAAACATACATTTTTTTTTTCCCATAGACTTTAATGGGGCTGCGTTATGGAGCTTTACGCTCCGTTATTGCAGGTGTTAGGCTTTTTTTTTCGCCGGCTCTCCCCATTGAAGTCTATGGGGAAATTGTGCGCAAGCACGTCAAAGCAGCACAAAGCAGCGCTGTTATTTGGGTGCGTTATGGAGCTCAACACTGCCATATTGCCTGCAAACGCCTGCTTTTTGTAAACTTATAATACCAGCGCTATAGGGAGTGAAATACAGCCGAAAAGCTGTGGTCGTTAATTTCCGTATAGTGCTCAAAACTCATAATCTGGCTGATAGTTAATAGGAGGATTAGACTACTAAAAGCTATAAATTTAAAAATTTCCTATACAGAGAACAAATTCTGCAAGGTAGTACTGCCATTTGGAAGCCTAAGGGTTAATGAGTATTGTTTTTGTAATAATTAATAAATCATAAATATTCTCAATATAAATAAGGACCTTTAGATAGTTATATCAAGGAAAAAATGATTTCATAAAGTGATAATGAGTATTGATTAGATCAATATAAAGTACATTAATATATTCTCAGAGGACCCTTTTTAGGTTCAGTAAAGGAGACAATAAATATAAGTTGTACTGAGATAATTCAATATAGCTATAAGCTCATGTGTATTAATCAGTTGTGTGGATTGGTATAACACTTATATGTTAAATTCTTAGATGACTAAAGCTCCCTATCACTTGAGACTAGCTCGATATAAGCAGGTTACAAAAGTGTAGGAGAATAGGGTTAATCTCAAACGTATACCAATCTATATAACAGACTGTAAGTGATTGATAAATAACATTTATTATACAAAAAATCTACACAAACACTTATAAAATATACATATACAGTTGCTTATAAAATGGAAATGGGGTAACACTAAAATTGGACGTCCAATAGTTCAAAAAATAGAGTACAAAAATTCAGATTAGAAATCACATATAAATAACCTGCTGAGATGCAGTGTAGGCATAGAGTACGTAGATAAGAAGTTTTTAAGTGGTACCTTAAAAGTTTTTAATGCCTCTCTCTACATCTAGAGAGAGGATATTAATGTGCCACAGTGTTGATACGAATGGACCCGGCTCTCATTAAATTGTACTTGGAATATCACGCTGTCACTGTACTGGTACTTTGCGGATTCAAAGTCTCTGAAACTTTTCCTGGGCCCAGGTAGTCTTCCTGCGTCGAGGTGTTACTGCTTCGGTGATGCGGTCTGTATTCTAAAATCACGCCTTTATTGTATTCCGGCGTTGCAGATCTGATCCGCCTGTTGTATGTAGCAGAGGGCAGTTTTTAGTGGTGAGCCCCTGTCTTCTTCCTGTGACGTAAGTCCTAACGTCAAGCTTTTTAGTAGTTGGCCCTTCTTGTCTGGTAGCAAGTTTTTATAGGCTGTGTCCAACTTTAGGATGGGCTGGTTTCCACCTGTTATATCCCTCTTTATGATCAATCCGGGTTTAGGGTCTGTAAATCCTTAAGTTGTACTGTATTATTTCACAGCTGCTCGTCAGTTGTTGGCATTGAGTAAAATATTTAGCAATTCAGTTCGACATGTCTTGCCCCTCACTCGGGGATTTTTCAAGAATCATATCACCTATCATATCACCTCTTTCCCTTCTCTCCTCTAAGCTATACATATTTAGGTCATTAAGCCTATCCTGGTAAATTTTATTTTTGAGACTATGTACCATTTTGATAGCCCTCCTTTGGACAGATTCAAGTTTGTTAATATCCTTCTGAAGATATGGCCTCCAGAACTGCACACAATACTCAAGATGAAGCCTAACTAATGATCTATAAAGTGGCATAAGAACCTTACTATTTCTGCTGCAAATACCTCTACCAATACATCCAAGCATTCTGCTGGCCTTACTCGCTGCATTACTACATTGTTTACTAAGTTTTAAATCATCTGAAATAATAATTCCCAAGTCATGTCCCTCATTTGTAACAGTCAGTAAAGTGTCATTGAGTCTGCAATTGACTTTTGGATTTTTCTTCCCTAAATGCATTATTTTACACTTTGCTGTGTTAAACTTTAGATCCCAATCATTTGTCAAATCCTCTAATTGTTGTATATCACTTCTCATTTTATCCACATTCTGTTACAAATTTTTGTATCATCTGCAAACAGACATACTTTCCCCTGTAGCCCTTTGCTTATATCACACATAAAATTATGTTAAACAAAACAGGCCCCAGAACTGACCCCGGAGGAACACTACTAGTAACAGCCCCCTCTGCTGAATAAACTGCATTTACTAAGACACTGTGTTTTCTGACCTTAAGCCAGCATTCCACCCAGTTCACAATTTTTGAGTCTAGACCAAGGAGATACAGTTTGTGAATTAGTTTGTTGTGTGGGACGGTGTCAAATGCTTTGAGGAAATCTAGATATGCTACATCAACTGCTCCACCCTTGTCTAATACTTTTGTTACGTAATCAAAGACATAAATTAGATTAGTCTGACATGATCTCCCTAAAGTAAAATCATGCTGATTTTGGCCCTTTAAATTGTTTGTCTTTATGTAAGTCATAATTCTTTTTTTTTAAGAGGCTTTCCATTAATTTCCCTACTGCTGAAGTTAAACTAACTGGCCTGTAGTTACCAGATTCTTCCCTACTGCCCTTTTTATGAAGAGGTATTACATTTGCTATTCTCCAATCATCTGGAACAGTTCCTGTTAATAGTGACTGATTAAACAGATCAGTTAATGGGACAGTTAGCACTGATCGAAGTTCTTTTAATACCCTTGAATGAATATTATCAGGACACACTACTTTTTTAACATTTATTTTTGATAATGCTAACAAAACCTCATCCTTTGTAAAAAGATTAGTGTTAAGCTTGTTTCTATTTTTCGTAGCATCCCTTAACCCCTTAAGGACAAGACCATTTTTCAATTTCCTTCCTTTAAAGGGACAGTCTACACCAAAATATTTCTTATTTAAAAAGATAGATAATCCCTTTATTACCCATTCCCCGTTTTTGCATAACCAACACAGTTATATTAATATACTTTTTACCTCTGTGATTACCTTGTATCTAAGCCTTTGCAGACAGCCTCCTTATCTAAGTGCCTTTGACAGACATGCAGTGTAGTCAATCAGTGAAAACTCCTAAATAACTTCACAGGAGTGAGCACAATGTTATCTATATGACACATGTGAACTAGCACAGTCTAACTGTGAAAAACTTTCAAAATGCTCTGAGCTAGGAGGCGGTTTTCAACTGTTTAGAAATCAGTTTGAGCCTAGCTAGGCTTCGTTTTTTAAAAATACCACCAAGGGAACAAAGCAAATTTGATGATAAAAGTAAATTGGAAAGTTGTTTAAAATTGCATGACCTATCTGAATCATGAAACTTTAGTTTTGACTTTACTGTCCCTTTAAGGACCAGGGCTATTTTTACATTTCTGCTGTGTTTGTGTATAGCTGTAATTTTACTCTTACTCATTGACTGTACCCACACCTATTATATACCACTTTTCTCGCCATTAAATGGACTTTCTAAAGATACCATTATTTTCATCATTTCTTATAATTAAATATAAAAAAAATATAAAATATGATGAAAAATGAAGAAAAAAAAACACTTTTTCTAACTTTGACCACCAAAATCTGTTACACATCTACAACCACCAAAAAAAATCCATGCTAAATAGTTTCTAAATTTTGTCCTGAGTTTAGAAATATACCCAATGTTTGCATGTTCTTTGCTTTTTTTGGCAAGTTATAGGGCAATAAGTACAAGTAGCACTTTGCTATTTCCAAACAATTTTTTTTAAAATTAGCGATAGTTACATTGGAACACTGATGTATGTCAGGAATTCCTGAATAACCCTTTACATATATATATATTTTTTGTAGACAACCCAAAGTATTAATCTAGGCCCATGTTGGTATATTTCATGCCACCATTTCACTGCCAAATGCGATCAAATTAAAAAAATTGTTAATTTTTTCACAAACTTTTGGTTTCTCACTGAAATTATTTACAAACAACTTGTGCAATTATGGCACAAATGGTTGTAAATGCTTCTCTGGGATCCCCTTTGTTCAGAAATAGCAGACATATATGGCTTTGGCATTGCTTTTTGGTAATTAGAAGGCCGCTAAATGCAGCTGTGCACCAAACGTGTATTATGCCCAGCAGTGAAGGGGTTAATTAGGGAGCTTGTAGGAAGCTTGTAGGGTTAATTTTAGCTTTAGTGTAGTGTAGTAGACAACCCAAAGTATTGATCTAGGTCCATTTTGGTATATTTCATGCCACCATTTCACCACCGAATGCGATCAAATAAAAAAAAAAACGTTAACTTTTTCACAATTTTAGATTTCTCACTGAATCTCTTTACAAACAGTTAGTGTAATTATGGCACAAATAGTTGTAAATGCTTCTCTGGGATCCCCTTTGTTCAGAAATAGCAAACATATATGACTTTGGCGTTGCTTCTCAGTAATTAGAAGGCCGCTAAATGCCGCTGCGCACCACATGTGTATTATGCCCAGCAGTGAAGGGGTTAATTAGGGAGCGTGTAGGGTTAATTTTAGCTTTGGTGTAGAGATCAGCCTCCCACCTGACACATCCCATCTCCTGGTCCCTCCCAAACAGCTCTCTTCCATCCCCCACCACACAATTGTCCCCGCCATCTTAAGTACTGGCAGGAAGTCTGCCAGTACTAAAATAAAAGGGTATTTTTTTTTTTTAAATATTTATTCTGCCTTGTAGGAACCCTCCTTAGCCCCCAACCTCCCTAATCCCCCCCAAACAGCTCTCTAAGCCTCCCCCCTCAACCTATTGGCCTCCATCTTAGGTACTGACAGCTGTGTGCCAGTACCCATTTTCCTAACAAAGTTGCCCTTTTTTTAATATAAAAATATAATCCCCCTATTTGCTGCAGTGTAGCTTCCCCCCTCCCCCTCCCGGATCCCTTTCCAAAAAATGTTCCCACTCCTTTTTTCTCTCCCCTCTCCTTCCTTGACTTATACATAAATTTTTGATCACCGTGCGCACACACGCACGCTCCTGAGCCCCGCCTCCTCACAGGATCACATACAGGGTACGTCGCTGGTCCTTAAGGGCATAACGACCAGGTATGACGTTGGTCGTTAAGGGATTAATGTAGACATCCTATCTTCACAATATTTTGTGAAAGAAGAACAAAAGTAATTATTGAGACAGTATGCAATGTGCCTATATCCTTCTATTGTTCTACCATCAACTGATTTCAATTTTACTATTACTAGCTTATTTTTTCTTCTTTCACTGATATATCTAAAGAATGTTTTGTCCCCATGTTTTACTGACTGTGCTATCTTCTCTTCTGCATGAGCTTTAACCTTCTTAATTAACTGCTTAGTCTTTTTTTGTTGGAGTCTCCATATTTTCATATCATCATCTGATTGTGTGTGTCTGTAATTTTTATAAGCTATCTTTTTTGTCTTTACAGCATATGCTACTTCTTTGGAAAACCAAACTGGTTTCTGCTTTCTTTTACTTTTACAGACATGTCAAAGTGTGCGGTTGCATCTAAAATGGCACCCTTCACAAATTCCCACTGTTCTTGAACCCCTGTAATAAGAGTTTTCCCTTTTAAATAGTTTTTTAGGAATTTTCCCATTAATGAAAAGTCTGCCTTCCTAAAGTCTAAAACTTTTGTTTTAGTCTGGGTGGACAGTTTCTGCATATTAATACTAAACCAAACAGATTGATGATCACTGGATCCTAAGTTCTCACCTACAGACACATCTGAAACTGTATCACTGTTTGTAAGTATTAAATCTAATATAGCTTTCTTACGAGTTGGTTCATTAACTAATTGCTCAAGTGATTCCCCTAGCAGAGATTAAAAAAATATAACTGCTTCTAGCTGATCTAGCAGAAGGAATCTTCCAGTCTATATCTGGCAAATTAAAAGTCCCCCATTACTATAACCTTACAGTTCATGGTCATTTTGGTTATTTCTTCTAAAAATTCCATGCTTTATCTGGGTCAGGAAAGCAAAATTGTGGGTTGCTTGTCCCTTTAACATTATGTACACAGTCTCTAGGAAGGCTTTCCACAACATTTTGGATTGTGTCTGTGGGAATTTGTGCCCATTAACAATTGAGAGGTCAGGCATTGATGTTGGACAAGAAGGTCTGGATTGCAATTGGAGCTCCAATTAATCCTAAAGGTGTTCAATGGGGTTAAAGGCAGGGCTCTGTGAAAACCGCTCAAGTTCCAACAAATCAAACTTGTTAAACCATGTCTTTATGGATCTCGCTTTGTACACAGGGGCAGAGTCATGCTGGAACAGGAAAGTGACTTCTCCAAACATTGGAAGCACCAAAAGGTCTAAAATGATTTTGTATCCTCTAGCATTACTATGACCATTCACTGGAACTAATGGGTCTAGTCTCAACCCTAAAAAAAAAACCAAAACCATTATCTCTCCTCTCCCAAACTTTACAGTTGGCTTTATGCATTCTGATAGGTAGCGTTCTCCTGGCATACACCACACTCAGATTCTTCCATAAGATCGCCAGACAGTAAAGCATCATTCATCACTCCAGAGAACATGTTCTCATTGATCCAGTGGTAGCGTGCTTTACATCATGCTAGCCGATGATAGGCTTGCAACAGATGATAGACAACTAACTCACTGTGTGAGCTTGCGTGGTCTACAACTTCATGGCTGGGGTGTTAATGCTCCTAGACACTTCCACTTTATAATAATGGCACTTACTTGACAGAAATTTTGTGAACTGACTTGTCACAAAGATGGCATTCTATGACAATGACATCTTTAAAGTAACTGAGCTCTTCAGTATAAAACATTGTACTGCCAATGTTTGTTTATGGAGATTTCCGGGCTATGAACTGGATTTTATAATCCTGTTGGCAATGGTTGTGGCTAAAACACCTAAACTAAATAATTAGTAGGGATATCCACATACCTTAGATACATTTAGAAATAATTTAGATGGGGGCGTGTCCGAGCAGCAATCCTGTGCGGTCGCATTTTCCAGGGGCTCCTACAGATAACTCTCTAATCCGCCGGTTTGCTGAGATATCCTACAGCATCTTATAACCATTTGTTACACTCACAGTGGCAATGCTATAATCATTAAAATCTTGCTGTATTTTTGACTTTGGGGCACTGCATCGAACGATTAGGGCCTGGAGCAGCGGCTAACGAGCAGGTGGTGCAACCCCCCTCAGCTTGCCGAGGTTTCTTACCTAAGTTGAGCTTACAACTACTTGACGCCGATATTACCACATACACGGCGAGATTACGAGTTTTGCAGTAACAGGGGTGCGGGGCTAGCGAGGCTTTTATTTCTAATGCTACCTTAAGCCAATGCTGGTATTACAGGTTTTTTTAAACCTGGCATTATCCGCAAAAAGGTGAGCGTAGAGCAGAATTTAGCTCCACATCTCACCTCAATACCAGCGTTGCTTACGGCAGCGGTGAGCTGGCTAAACGTGCTTGTGCACGATTTCCCCATAGGAAACAATGGGGCTGAGCTGGCTGGAAAAAAACCTAACACCTGCAAAAAAGCAGTGTCCAGCTTCTAATGCAGCCCCATTGTTTCCTATGGGAAAATAAAAAATATGTCTGCACCTAACACCCTAACATGAACCCCGAGTCTAAATACCCCTAATATTACACTTATTAACCCCTAATCTGCCGCCCCCCGCTATCGCTGACACCTACATTATATTATTAACCCCTAATCTGCCGCTCCGGACACCGCCGCCACCTACATTATAGTTATAAACCCCTAATCTGCTGCCCCCAACACCGCCGCAACCTACATTATAGTTATTAACCCCTAATCTCCCCCCCAACGTCGCCGCAACTATATTAAATTAATTAACCCCTAATCTTCTGCCGCCAACGTCGCCGCCACTACAATAAAGTTATTAACCCCTAAACCTAAGTCTAACCCTAACCCTAACACCCCCTAATTTAAATATAATTTAAATACATCTAAATAATTTAAATACATCTAAATAAATTTACTATAATTAAATAAATTATTCCTATTTAAAACTAAATACTTATCTATAAAATAAACCATAAGATAGCTACATAATAGTTACATTGTAGCTAGCGTATGATAGTTACATTGTTACATTGTAGCTAGCGTATGATTTATTTTTATTTTACTGGCAACTTTGTATTTATTTTAACTAGGTACAATAGTTATTAAATAGTTATTAACTATTTAATAACTGCCTAGCTAAAATAAGTACAAAATTACCTGTAAAATAAATCCTAACCTAAGTTACAATTATACCTAACACTACACTATCATTAAATTAATTACATAAACTACCTACAATTAAATTCAATAAACTAATTTACAAAAAAAATAAACACTAAATTACAGAAAATAAAAAAAAATACCAGAAGTTTAAACTAATTACACCTAATCTAAGCCCCCTAATAAAATAAAAAAGCCCCCAAAATAATAAAATGCCCTACCCTATACTAAATTACAAATAGCCCTTAAAAGGGCATTTTGCGGGGCATTGCCCCAAAGTAATCAGCTCTTTTACCTGTAAAAAAAGAATACAATACCCCCCCAACATTACAACCCACCACCCACACACCCCTACTCTAAAACCCACCCAATACACCCTTAAAAAAAACTAACACTACCCCATTGAAGATCACCCTACCTTGAGCCATCTTCACCCAGCCGTGCACCAGTGGTCATCCGATCCATCCAGTAGTCTTCATCCGATGGGGCAGAAGAGGACATCCAGATCGGCAGAAGTCTTCATCCTATCTGGACAGAAGAGGACATCCGGACCGGGAGAAGGCTTCATCCAAGCGGCATCTTCTATCTTCATCCATCCAAACGAGGAACGACTCTATCTTGAAGACCTCCGGTGCGGAACATCCTTCTAGGCCGACGACTAACCACAAATGAATATTCCTTTAAATGACGTCATCCAAGATGGCGTCCCTTGAATTCTGATTGGCTGATAGGATTCTATCAGCCAATCGGAATTAAGGTAGGAAAAATCTGATTGGCTGATTGGCTGATTGGATCAGCCAATAGAATGCAAGGTCAATTCTATTGGCTGATTGGATCAGCCAATAGGATTTTTCCTACCTTAATTCCGATTGGCTGATATGATTCTATCAGCGAATCGGAATTGAAGGGACGCCATCTTGGATGACATCACTTAAAGGAACCTTCATTCTTCAGTCGCCGTCGGATGGAAGAGGATGCTCCGTGTCGGATGTCTTCAAGATGGACCCGGTCTGCTCCAGATGGAAGAAGATAGAAGACTTCTGTGGGTCTGGATGTCCTCTTCTGGCCAGATCGGATAAGGACTTCTGCCCCTCTAGAGGTCCACTTGTGCCCGCTGGGTGAAGACGTCTCAAGGTAGGGTGATCTTCAAGGGGGTAGAGTTAGGTTTTATTAAGGGGGGATTGGGTGGGTTTTAGAATAGGGTTGGGTGTGTGGGTGGTGGGTTTTAATGTTGGGGGGGTATTGTATTTTTTTTTTTTACTGGTAAAAGAGCTGATTACTTTGGGGCAATTCCCTGCAAAAAGCCCTTTTAAGGGCTATTTGTAATTTAGTATAGAGTAGGGAATTTTATTATTTTGGGGGGCTTTTTTATTTTATTAGGGGGATTAGATTAGGTGTAATCATACTAAAAAAATTGTAATTATTTTTTTATTTTCTGTAATTTAGTGGGGGGTTTTTGTACTTTAGTTTATTTAATTTAATAGTAGTTAATTGTAGTGATTTTATGTAATTAATTTAATGATAGTGTAGTGTTAGGTTTAATTGTAATTTAGGTTAGGATTTATTTTACAGGTACATTTGTACTTATTTTAACTAGGTAGCTATTAAATAGTTAATAACTATTTAATAACTATTCTACCTAGTTAAAATAAATACAAAGCTGCCTGTAAAATAAATATAAATCCTAAAATGGCTACAATGTAACTATTAGTTATATTGTAGCTAGCTTAGGGTTTATTTTACAGGTAAGCATTTAGTTTTAAATAGGAATAATTTAGTTAATTATAGTAAATTTATTTAGATGTATTTAAATTATATTTAAGTTAGGGGGGGTTAGGGTTAGACTTAGGTTTAGGGGTTAATAACTTTAATATAGTGGCGGCGACGTTGGGGGCGGCAGATTAGGGGTTAATAAATGTAGATAGGTGTCGGCGATGTTAGGGACGGCAGATTAGGGGTTAATAATATTTAATTAGTGTTTGCGAGGCAGGAGTGCGGCGGTTTAGGGGTTAATATATTTATTAAAGTGGCAGATTAGGGGTTACAATTTTTATTTAAGTGTTTGCGATGTGGGGGGGGGCTCGGTTTAGGGGTTAATAGGTAGTTTATGGGTGTTAGTGTACTTTTTAGCACTTTAGTTAAGAATTTTATGTTACAGCGTTAGCCCATAAAGCTCTTAACTACTGACTTTTAAATGCGGTATCAGTCTTGACAGGAGAGGGTGTACCGCTCACTTTTTCAAGCAATCGTAATACCGGCGTTAGGAAAATCCCATAAAAAAGATAGGATACGCAATTGACGTAAGGGGATTTGCGGTATGCAAAAATCGTGGAAAAAAGTCAGCGGTACACCTGTATCTACCTGACTCGTAATACCAGCGGGCGTTAAAAAGCAGCGTTGGGACCCCTCAACGCTGCTTTTTAAGGCTAACGCAAGACTCGTAATCTAGGCGATGATGTGTTAGCGTGCCACTTGCAATCTAGCCCTTTATAAATAGTTATGACTGATTCATATATATCACTCCAGAAATGGTAATAATGGGGTTAACAACTGCAGCTGCACAGAGAGCCAGTGGGTCTTGTATAATGTCAGCAATAAGTAAAGTAAATTGAGTCAATGTAATAATAAAAAGTACATTTAAGTACATTATTTTCTATTTGAAGAACGAAGGACTGTAAAAATATAATTTATATAAGAACTTACCTGATAAATTAATTTCTTTCATAGTGGCAAGGGTCCATGAGCTAGTGATGTATGGAATATACATTCCTACCTGGAGGTGGCAAAGTTTCCCAAACCTCAAAATGCCTATAGAAGTATATAATGCCAAGAAATGAGGTGTAAAAAATGAGTAAAAAGCATACAAAAAAAGAGGAACTGGAAAAAATAATGTGCTTTATACAAAAAAAAAAAATTTATAACCACAAAAAATAGGGTGGGTCTCATGGACTCTTGCCACTATGCAAGAAACAAATTTATCAGGTAAGTTCTTACATAAATTATGTTTTCTTTCATGTAAGTGGCAAGAGTCCATGAGCTAGTGACGTATGGAATATAATACCCAAGATGTGAAAATCCACAAGTCACTAGAGAGGGAGGGATAAAAACAGCTATTTCCGCTGAGACATTAAATCCCAAAAAAGAATTACGTTTTCTTACATATTTTAAAATCAAATCAAAGGCATTAGAATCAAACTGGGACAACTGCCTGAAAACCCTTCCTACCAAAGGCTGCTTCCAAAGAAGCAAACACATAAAAAATGGTTAAATAAAAAAGAAGTAGACCAAGTTGCTGCTTTGCAAAGTTGATCAACTGAAGCTTCATTCTTGAGACCCCAAGAAGTGGCAAGTGATCTAGTAGAATGAGCTGTAATTCTCTAAGCTTTGTGCATCAAAAGTCTGAACCAAAAGAAACAGAGAAATAACAGAGACTTTCTTACCTTTCCTGGAGACAGAAAAAAATAACAAAAAGATTAGAAATCTTTCTGAAATCTTAAGTAGCCTCAACATTTTTTTTTAAAGCTCTTGCCACATCCAAAGAATGTAAAGACCCTATGTTCTGTCTATTATATGCTTATTATGTTCATGTTGATGACATCTGGTGGTTTCATGTTGCAATTACAGCTTGGTTCCTCTCAAGAATAAAACAGGAAGTGTTAATAAAGTTTGTTAATAAGAAGGTTTACTTTCAGTTTCTCAGCAGCCATCTTATCTTCAAGAATCATGGAAATCAGCTCTTAAACATTTGCCTCTAAACATACATATGCCTGTAAGTTATTTGTTGTTTGCTAAGAGTTCATTGTACATTTGAATTGCATTGCTATTTGCTGTAAGGATTAAATGTAAGCTCTCTGTGTTAGAAACATGTATTATTGTATGTATTGCAAGCACCACGTGTAACTACATATTGTAATTTCAACTTTTCGTATTGTATTTCAGTTTTACAAAAATAACTATTCAGAAGTAAAATCAGTTTGGAATAAACACAAAGCTATTTCTGTCTGGTTTGTTAACTAGCTGTCTAGTTATCAGTTAATGAGGACAGTACAGTAAAAAGGCAGGCTATATCAAGGGAAGATACAAAGCTGCATTGTAAAGTAAAAAGCATGCTATATGAAGGGAAGATATAGGAGCTGCATTGAAAAGTAAGAAGCAATAACAAGCAAGATACAAAGGCTGCATTTTAAAGTAAAAAGCAGTAAATAACAAGCAAACATACAAGACCTGCAATTTAAAGTGAAAGGCAGTAAAAATAATTTGCACAAGAACTGCATTTAAAATATTGTGCTACTTTAACCTGATCACTATGAACCAAGATAAGAGTGTTGATATGATGCAGCAAACTTTAGAGACCAGATCCTATGCCTCTGGCTCTAAATATTCAATGCGCTCCAGCAGATCATCAGCCAGTTCTGCAGGACTCAGAGCCCGTGCTAAAGCACAAGCAGCCCAGGCACAAATTTCTTATGCTGAAAAAGAAGCAGACATGATAAAGCAGAAAACATCACTAGAAGCAAAGGCAGCTAGGCACAAAGCAGATATGGAAGCAGAGGCAGCAAAGTGCAAAGCAGATATGGAAGCAGAGGCAGCTAAGCGCAAAGCAGATATGGAAGCAGAGACAGCACGGTGTGAAGCTGAAGCAGCGCAACGCAAGGCAGAGTTAGAAGCTAATATGCATGTGCTAAAGATTCAAAGGGCAGCAGTCGCAGCATCTGCAGAAGCAGCAGTCTATGAAGCAGCAGCTGAACTAGAAGAGGAACCACTTCAAGATTTTGCAGAAATAACTACCCATGATTCAGCACAAAGGACTCGTGAGTATGTACAGAACCATGCTCTAGACCAAGATAAAACAGAGCATGCTCCTATCCAACATATGTCCAGCATAATGCCACAGTTTCCTGACTCAACATATTTACAGTCTACTCCAAGTATTCCTGACTTGCACCCTCCTTCCCAGACTGACACTGCAAATGTCTCTACACCAAGAGTGCGCTTTCAAGAAAGCAGAGGTTACGCTGATCCACAATATCCATCACGTTATATGGACTCTCACATATCCCCTCTCAGAAATAGTACATTAGGAACTTCAGAGACTACTGACCTAGCAAAGCACCTGATTTGTCGAGAGTTAGTGAGTACAGGGCTACTAACATTTGATGATCGACCAGAGAACCACTGGGCATGGAAGACATCATTTCAAGGTGTCACCAGAGATCTTAATCTTACAGCCAGAGAAGAGCTAGATCTTTTGACTAAGTGGCTTGGACCAGAGTCATCCCAACAGGCTAAGAGAATCAGGTCAGTGCATGTTCATAACCCAATTGATGGAGTTAAAATGGTATGGCAGAGACTAGAAGAATGTTATGGCAGCCCTGAAGTTATTGAGAATGCACTGTTAAAGAAGCTAGAAAACTTCCCCAAAATCTCAAACAAAGACAACATAAAGTTAAGAGAACTTGGTGACATGTTGTTGGAGGTGAATGCAGCTAAGACAGGAGGCTTTTTGCCAGGACTGGCATACCTAGACACAGCTCATGGCATCAAACCAATTATTGAAAAACTGCCATATAGCCTGCAAGAAAAATGGATTTTTCAAGGTTCCAAGTACAAAGAAGACCATCATGTCTCCTTTCCACCATTCAGTTTCTTCACTAGATTTATTGTCAACCAAGCAAAGACCAGAAATGATCCAAGCTTCATATTCTCAACATGCAGCAACCAAGTTCCAGTAAATACAGAGAAGTCAGGAAGAAGGTACAGCAACAGACCAACAGTGTCAGTAAGAAAGACAGAAGTGTCAGCTACTAATGCAACTCCACAGGTGAAAAGCCCTTCGTGGAAATCCATGGAACCAGACAGTCCATGTCCAATTCATAATAAACCACACTCACTGTCAAAGTGTCGTGGGTTCAGAAGCAAGCACATTGATGAACGTAAAGCTTACCTGAAAGAGAATTCTATCTGCTTTAGATGTTGTGCATCCACCAGACACATTGCCAAAGACTGCAAAAATAACATAAGATGCAGAGAATGCAACAGTGACCAGCATACTTCAGCTTTGCATCCAGGTCCAGTTCCCTGGGCAGTAGAGACTCCTTTACCAAAGGGAGAGCAAGGCGGGGAGCAAGAGGAAGCTACTCCACCCACTATTGTATCCAAGTGTACAGAGGTATGCGGGAAAGGGACAAGGCCCAGATCATGTTCCAAGATTTGTTTAGTGACTGTATATCCCTCTAATAAACCTGATGATCAAAGTAACCGTTCTTTAGCCAAATCAGAGTTTTTTGATGTGTCTAACATTAGTGGTGAAACATTTTCCTACACTCTAAGAACATGCTCAGGCATTACAGAGAAAACAGGGCGTAGGGTATCCAACTTCACTGTTCAGTCTATTGATGGGAAAACACACATAAAACTCCCCACACTCATTGAATGTGACATGATACCTGATGACAGGTCAGAAATTCCAACACCTGAGATTACACAGCATTTCCATCATCTGAAATCCTTAACAGACAAGATCCCAGCACTTGACCCTAACGCACAAATACTTCTCTTGTTAGGAAGAGACATTCTGAAGGTGCACAAAGTATGTGAGCAGATTTTATGGGCCTCACAACAGTCCTTATGCACAACATTTAGACTTAGGTTGGGTCATAGTTGGGGAAGTATGCTTAGGAGGAGCTCATAGACTAGCAGATGTGAACTCTTTCAAGACAAATGTGTTGCCTAGTGGGCACACTTCTCTGTTCAGCCCATGCACTATCTATATACAGGTAAAAGAGACCTTTAATGCTTGTAAACAACAGTCATACACCCCCTCATTGTGTTATTTAGGAACTGCAACTCACAATGTGGACAGTTTAGATGATAATGTGTTTGTTACTATTCCAAACGATGACAAACCTGCTATGTCTATTTAAGATGGTATGTTCCTTGATGTAGTAGAAAAAGAGATGTTTATTGATGAAGCAAATTACTGGGTAGCACCCCTACCATTTCGCTTACCTCGGCTTAGACTACCAAACAACATAGAGCAAGCCCAGAAAAGACTCCTTGCTCTACATTGTTCCTTTGTGAAAAAACCTGAAATGAAGGAACATTTTGTTAACTTTATGCAAAAGATCTTTGACCATGACTAAGCAGAACCTGCCCCACCATTGGAACCAGGTGAGGAGTGTTGGTACCTACCAATCTTTGGTGTCACTCACCCTCAGAAGCCAGGACAGATCAGAGTAGTTTTTGACTCAAGTGCTCAGTTTGAAGGCATCTCACTGAATGACACACTCCTCAGTGGGCCTGATTTAAATAATACACTACTAGGTGTCCTTTTACATTTCCGCAAAGAGCAAGTTGCAATTACCACTGATGTACAACAAATGTTTTACTGTTTCAGGGTTAGAGAAGATCACCGTAACAATTTGAGATTTCTTTGGTTTCGTGACAATGACCTTAACAAAGAAATTACAGAGTTCAGGATGAAGGTACATGTCTTTGGGAACAGCCCTTCCCCAGCCATAGCCATTTATGGTCTAAGACAAATAGCAAAGCAAGGAAAAAGTGAGTATGGAGAAGATGTAGAACAGTTTATCTTGAGGAATTTCTATGTAGATGATGGACTCGCATCTGTGCCTACTGAAGCTGAAGCAGTCAGTCTCCTGCAGAGAGCTAAGGAAATGCTCACAGGATCAAATCTCAAGTTACACAAAGTGGCATCCAACAGAAATCCAGTAATGGAAGCATTTCCTGCAGATGACAGAGCAAAAGATCTAAAGGACCTTGTTTTAGGTGTCGATCCTCTATCCCTCCAAAGGAGCTTAGGAGTAAGTTGGAACTTACAGACCGACAGTTTCACTTTTCAAGTGTCCAAAGAGGTAAAACCTTTCACACTTGGGTTTGCATCTCCAATCACTATGGAAGGTAAATCTTTAGTCAGAACAGATTCGGCAAGGTAGTACTGGCGCTTGGAAGCCTAAGGGTTAATGAGTATTGTTTTTGTAATAATTAATAAATCATTAATATTCTCAATATAAATAAGGACCTTTTAGATAGTTATATCAAGGAAAAAATGATTTCATAAAGTGATTATGAGTATTGATTAGATCAATATAAAGTACATTAATATATTCTCAGAGGACCCTTTTTAGGTTCGGTAAAGGAGACAATAAATATAAGTTGTACTGAGATAATTCAATATAGCTATAAGCTCATGTGTATTAATCAGTTGTGTGGATCGGTATAACACTTATATGTTAAATTCTTAGATGACTAAAGCTCCCTATTTCCATTTTATTTCCATTTTATAAGCAACTGTATATGTATATTTTATAAATGTTTGTGTAGATTTTTTGTATAATAAATGTTATTTATCAATCACTTACAGTCTGTTATATAGATTGGTATACGTTTGAGATTAATCCTATTCTCCTACACTTTTGTAACCTGCTTATATCGAGCTAGTCTCAAGTGATAGGGAGCTTTAGTCATCTAAGAATTTAACATATAAGTGTTATTCCGATCCACACAACTGATTAATACACATGAGCTTATAGCTATATTGAATTATCTCAGTACAACTTATATTTATTGTCTCCTTTACCGAACCTAAAAAGGGTCCTCTGAGAATATATTAATGTACTTTATATTGATCTAATCAATACTCATAATCACTTTATGAAATCATTTTTTCCTTGATATAACTATCTAAAAGGTCCTTATTTATATTGAGAATATTTATGATTTATTAATTATTACAAAAACAATACTCATTAACCCTTAGGCTTCCATGCGCCAGTACTACCTTGCCGAATCTGTCCTCACTAACCCCTGGATCTTTGTATGAGGGATCCTTTTCGTACTTGACATATAAGGGGTCCTTAGCGCCACTTCTTTCCCTACTTCGCTACAAATCTTTAGTCAGAGAACCCTCAACAGACCAATGTGACTGGGATTCCCCACTCTCACCAGATAGAGAAGCTCAATGGAGAGCATGGACAGAAGACTTGATCCATCTTGAAGACCTCAGTATTCCCAGACCCTATGTGCCAGTGTCACTATCATCCACAGTAAGAAAGGAGGTATGTGTTTTTTCTGATGCTTCTACTGTAGCGATAGCAGCTGTGGCATATCTCAGAGTCATAGACAGTAGCGGTCAATGTCATGTAGGCTTTATTATGGCAAATCTAAACTAGCTCCAAGACCAGCCCATACAGTGCCACGTCTAGAATTATGTGCAGCTTTTTTGTCAGTTGAGCTAGCTGAACTTATTACTGAAGAAATGGACATTGAACTTTATGCAGTTAAATATTACACTGATAGCAAAATTGTGTTAGGTTATATTCACAATACTTGTAGGAGATTTCATGTATATGTCTCAAACAGAATAATTCGTATTAGAAAATCTAGTAATCCAGATCAGTGGCATTGTATTAACACCAGTCAGAATCCAGCAGATAATGGCACTAGACCAATTCAGGCAGCTCACCTAAAACATAACAACTGGTTCTCAGGCCCAGATTTCTTACATCAGGCAGATTCAGGAGATCAATCTGAAGCTGAAGTATTTGACCTCATTGAACCAGATTCTGACAGTGAGATCAGACCTGAAGTGACAGCTTTAATAACTGAAGTGTATGAATGCCAGTTAGACTCACATAGATTTCTCAGATTCTCAAAGTGGAAGTCCCTTGTGAGAGGTATAGCAACACTTATTCACATTGCTAAGTCATTTTCCAGCAGCACTCAAAAGGAGTCGTGTACAGGCTGGCATTGCTGGAAAGGGTTATGCCATTCCTTAGATTTCTTGCAAGCTGAAACAGTGACTATCAAATGTATCCAAACATGGAAATATAGAAAATGGAAAGAGAAACAAAACGTTCAAGAAGGAGATCTTGTATTGTTGAAAGACTCTCAAGTAAAGTGCTATGGATGGACAATGAGTCTTATTGTAAAAGTCATTCCTAGTGGTGATGGTAGAGGTCAAAATCATTAAACAAGGGACTGCTAAAGTATACATTAGACCTGTGTCAGATTTGATTGTTCTTTTTCAAAGTAAAAAGTTATCTGGTTGAATTTAATAATAATTTATAGATCATGTAATAGTGGTATATGTTTATACCAGGCGGGGAGTGTTCTGTCTATTATATGCTTATTATGTTCATGTTGATGACATCTGGTGGTTTCTTGTTGCAATTACAGCTTGGTTCCTCTCAAGAATAAAACAGGAAGTGTTAATAAAGTTTGTTAATAAGAAGGTTTACTTTCAGTTTCTCAGCAGCCATCTTAGCTTCAAGAAGCATGGAAATCAGCTCTTAAACATTTGCCTCTAAACATACATATGCCTGTAAGTTATTTGTTGTTTGCTAAGAGTTCATTGTACATTTGAATTGCATTGCTATTTGCTGTAAGGATTAAATGTAAGCTCTCTGTGTTAGAAACATGTATTATTGTATGTATTGCAAGCACCACGTGTAACTACATATTGTAATTTCAACTTTTCTTATTGTATTGCAGTTTTGCAAAAATAACTATTCAGAAGTAAAATCAGTTTGGAATAAACACAAAGCTATTTCTGTCTGGTTTGTTAACTAGCTGTCTAGTTATCAGTTAATAAGGACAGTACACCCTACAAGAGTATTCTTAAAATTAGGACACAAAGAGGGAACAACAATTTCCTTATTGATGTTGTAAGAAATCACAGCTTTAGGTAAAAATTTAAATGAAGTCCGCAAAACAACTTTATCTTGATAGAAAAACAGATAAAGAGACTCACAAAAGAGAGCAGACAATACAGAAACTCTTCAAGCAGAAGAGATAGCCAAAAGAAAAAACACTTTCCAAGAAAGTAATTGAATGTCCAGAGAATACATAGACTCAAAAGGGGGAGCCTGAAAAATCTTAATTGAGACGCTAAGGAGGAGAATGCCAAGAATAATCATGAGTTGAACATCATGAAATATAGGTTTTCCAAACCCGAAAATAAAATCTAGAAACAGACTTACGAGCCTGTATCATAGTGCTAATAACTGAGTCAGAGAAACATCTAGGACTAAACACTTAAACGTTCAAATTCCAAACCTAAATTTAGAAATTTGAGATCCTATGGAAAAAACGGCCCTTGAAACAGAAGGTCTGGCCTTAAAGGAAGTGGCCAAGGCTGGCAACTGAACATCCTGACAAGGTCTGCATACCAAAACCTGAGAGATCAAGTTGGAGCTATCAGAAACACATAAAAAAAATCTATTATGATCTTGAAGATCACCCTTGGAAAAATGTAAGCAGGTTGGTAAAGAACTGCTAGAGCATCCACTATCTCCACATGAGGATCCTTGGACCTGGAAAGGAATCTGCAAACCTTATTGTTTAGATGAGAGACCATCAGATCTATTTCTGGAAGACCCCACATCTGTACAAGATGAAAAAACACATCTGGATGGAGAGCACTCCCCCACATATAAAGTCTGACGGCGGTGATAATCCCCTTCCCAATTGTCTACACCTGAGATATGAATTGCAGAAATTACAAAAGAGTTGGATTCAGTCCAAGAAAGTATCCAAAATACTTCCTCCATAACTGAAGGACTGCAAGTCCTTCCTTGATGATTGACAAATGCCACTGTTGTGATATTGTAAAAAACAAATGTAAAAGATGTCTATTCAGACTTAAGGTGGGCGGAGCAATGGACTGGCAGCAGGCATGAAGAGCTCCGCATACTGAGCTCCTAAGAAACATTAAATTCTGCTGCCAGCCTATTTTCCCCACACACCAACCTTGTTGGGCATCCTTGCAGACAGCAATCCCAACTGGCAGAACAGTGTGAAGGGCCGAACATCACACTTGTCCCCAGAAGACAGAAAGTGTGCAATAGAGTGCAGACAGTGGGCGCCATCTTGGATCGCTGCCTCCCCACTCCAACACCCCCAACGGCCCGATTAGACCCATCATGAGGACACAGCCCTTTCTGGCATTGGAGCAAGGGGGGTGAGCTGCTTACGGCCATAGACCATTTTATTTAGCTAAATAAGGGCAGCGGTGAAATGGAAGTGAGGGGAAACATAGCAGACTCACAAAATTCAAGAGACACAGATACAGAGCAAATAATCCACAGCTCTGACCTATTTTAAGTATTCCTTGAACATTGGCGAGTCCTGCAGGTGGTCTGAGGTGAATTGTGGACTTCCTAATTAACGCTTTAAAGGCTGGTGAGATACGTTTCTGGGACACTTATCACTGCAATACAGTACTGAGGCAGTCACTGCATATATAACCATCCTCTCCCAGCTTAAGGCTGCCCCCCTCCCCCTCTTGCATGGACACTCAAGCAAAGGCTTTCTAGTGAAATTCATACCATAAGGAGAGACCCTGGATGTCTGTCCCTTTCCCCTCCAGATTCAGTGCAGTCAACCATACACAAAGACTTGCAACTCTTATTGTTCAGACTTGGACATTTGTTTGTGGCAAATTTTTGGGGAGGAGAGAAATAAAACTGCAGAATAAAAATTGTATGCATTCACTTTGCTTAGCTAAAGCTGCCCCCCCCCCTCTTGCATGGACTTTCAAGCAAAGGTTTCCTAGAAAAATTCATACCATAAGGAGAGACCCTAGATAACTGTCCCTTTCTCCCCCAGATTCAGTACAGCCAACCATACACAAAGATTTACAGCTTTTATTGTTCAGACTTGGACATTTGTTTGTGGCAGATTTTTGGGGAGGAGAGAGAGAAAGAAAAGCTGCAGAATATAAGTTATATGATTTCAATTGCTTGGCTATATCCCTGCATATATTGAAATTCCGTCCTATACTGTCATCTAGAGGACATTTGCACTTATAACAAGCAAACTTCAACAACACTGTAAAAAGGCTAGTGAAGATTTTGTATGAAGCTTGACCAGTATTTCACGCCTGTTTCCAACTCATTGGCGGGAAAGATGGACTCTAGAAGCAAACACTCAGAAAAGAAAAGGCCGACAGTGGACCAACATATGGATTCTCCATCCTCTCCTAGATCCTCAAGTGTGATTACAACAGATTTGGCTGCACTGCTTCAAGAGCTCAAGTCATTTTTTCTACCAAAGATGGAGTCCCTCCAGGCAGGAGTGGACACTCTCACTAGTGAAGTACGCCAATTTTCGACTAGAATCACTCACGCAGAGCAATGCATATCAGATGTGGAAGATATGCAAACATCTACCTCTGCCTCAGTGAGGCAGCTTCAGCGCCAAAACCAAGCACTGCAGGAGAAAGTAGACAACCTCAAAAATCGTAGCCGAAGAAACAACCTTCGGGTGGTGGGGGTCCCTGAAACAATAAAAAACAAAGATCTGCTAGAATTCACAGCCTTAACACTCCCTAAGCTGCTAAAAATGAACACAGACCACCTACTTCTGGATATGGAGCGTGCTCATCTTATAGGCCCAGATAAAGGCCTGGAGACCTTGAATTCTTGACCACGCCAGGTAATCTTCAAATGCCTTAACTACCATGAAAAACTTGCCTTGCTGAGAGCATATCGAGCCCACACTGGGGACCTGTTTTTTGAAGGGAAACAACTGTTAATCTTTCAGGACTTTTCCGCTGAAGTGACCAAGCTTCGCAGGAACTTTGCTCCACTGTGCTCTCGTCTGTACAAAGAGGGGAAACAGGCCACGTTGTTATATCCTGCAAAGTTGAGATGGCAGACACCTGCTGGACCTAAGTTCTTTCTTACCCTTAAGGAACTGCAGTCATACCTAGACAAGGAAACTCAGGATGATGTACACTGACTGTAGATGCCTGATCTTCTTGCCCCCCTTTTTCCTTTTTCTTCTTTATGGGGGAACCGAAGCTTAAGGAGCTCTCCTATTTTGGGGGAATCCTCAGTACAGATCCTGTGAATAATGGACTGCTCCGATGGTTCATAATCTGCTGGTTACTCCAACTAGTAATGGAGCTGCAAAGAACTGCTCCCACCCCTGGTTTCTTGTACTGGACAATCAGAGTTATAAGTTACAGAAGAGTTGCACTTTCACCCTTTATTGTTGAATTTTGCTATGTTGAATGTTGTATTCTGTCACTGTATGTTGGGATGGCAGTTATTGTCTTGCACCTTCTAACACCTTTACAATTTATCATGTTGTTTGGGCCCCTGGGGGTGGGATGCCCTTGTCTCATTACATAGCTGCACCTAGACCAGGAGAGGACTTATTCCTCTTTGCCTTAAATAATGGGCATAAAGTTTTTCACTTAGGCACACCTACACTACATATTCAGTCTATGCAAATCTCCTCAGGTAACGGCTGGATACCTTGGTTCGTACACCAATTATTGATATTTTCTGTTCTTTTGGTTTTATCTTATGTTGCAGAGTGCTATCTTTCTATATGCCTATGTCCGAGGGGGACGGACGCACATCTTCCACCACATTTCCACTTCATCAGAGCCACCCAGGACACTGTGATTTGTATGGTCCAATTTCTTAGCAATTCTAACTTTAAATCAAGTAATACTCCACCTGGCCGAATAGACCCGCTTAGATAGTTATTACACAAGTGGCTGGTTTCGATGATTATGTCTCAGCTCTTTGCTGTTGTGGCCTTTACCCTCAATGTTAATTATCCCTTTGGGCTACCCTTAGGCAACCCTATGCTATATTTCTTGGTTCACTTACACTTACTTGGGGTTGCCGGAGACTGCACTATAACCATAGTATGTACCCTGCAGTTTCAAAAACCCATATTAGCTCCACCACCGCAATCACTACAATGTTCACGTTTACTACTGATTAATTCATACCCTGATGATGGTCTGCCCCCCTACTCAAAATATGCTTGAAAATTATCTTTTCCTCCCGACTGGGCATAATTTATGTGTTAATAATTAACTTTGGATTGTCTTGCTTGTATGAGGGGGCCTCGGGAACGTCATCATGTGCTCGGTTAATGTCATTGTTTTTTTATCGAACAAGATCCTGTAATAGGACTGAACACAACCGCAGGGCTTTGGTGCAAGTAAAAAGATAGACTTTATTGTAAGTCATACAACATTAACAGGGTGTGAATAAGCTCAGAAGTAAACTGAGAACAACTGAAACGTTTTAGTTGTTCTCAGTTTACTTCTGAGCTTATTCACACCCTGTTAATGTTGCATGACTTACAATAAAGTCTATCTTTTTACTTGCACCAAAGCCCTGCGGTTGTGTTCAGTCCTATTACAGGTGATCTTGTTCTATATTCATTGCCTGTGCATCCGGGAATCAGAGGAGCGCTTCCCATACCTGCCAATAGGACGGCCCAAGGTGGAGTTTCGAAAGCGGCAAGAGCGGTGAGAAAATACCTGGCTTACTTTACAGCCGCAATTTATACACTTGTATCATTAAATTGCCAAACCTTAGTATCACCAGTATGCGTTTGCTGCTGGATTCCATCTTTAGGAGGTAAAGATTTACTACATTCACTGAATACATGTTACAACCTGTTTGGCACTGTTCCTTATACGTTACTAGCCTGTCTTAACACAGTGACTCTTGTACTTAAACAGTGATTGGATTTACAGCGTGTCGCAACTGCATTGTGTGCTTTACATTTGTTATTGTTTTTTTATCTTCAGCAGCACCTGCACTTCCAATCCAGGAAACCCATACCTCAACAGCTACTTGAGCCCTGGAGGCCATGTGATCCGGCTTTTTGGCCTCTCTCTTCCCTTCCCAACTGTGAGTACAACACCCTGGCACAAAATATTAAGATTATTGGTAACTTGACCTCATACTACACCGTACAATTAGCACACTTTATCACTTTATTTCTCCTCCCTCCGGAGAAACACAGTATGCTTGAATTAACTAATTTCCCCCTACTTAGAATATGGCGTTGCGGTGTAACATAGTTTCATGGAATGTTGGAGGTATCACCTCCCCCGCCAAGCGTAGTAAAATATTACACTTCTTAAACTCAATCCATACTGATATAGCCCTTTTACAAGAGACCCACTTAACTCAAGAAGAACACGACAAGCTAAAAATTAGATGGGTAGGGCAGGTCATAAACACGCCTACAGACGGCAGAAAGAGGGGGGTAGCTATTTTGGTCAGGAAGGGACTTTCTCTAACATTCACGGACACGTACTTAGACACAAAAGGGCGCTACATACTTACCAATCTACACATAGTATCAAAAACATACTTACTTTGTAATGTGTATGGCCCGAACAATCTCTCCCCTCAATTTTGGCACCAATTACAGTTCAATATAGCAAAACGGAATGGGTTTCCAATCATCATTGGAGGAGATTTTAAAATGGCACAGCTCTTGCCACTTGATAGATTTGTAGAACCCTCATCTCTTTTGACTCTACGCATTACTTCTCAAAGGCAGAAAGCTGAAGTAAAACTTACTTGGAGGCTTAGGGAGGGCTTGGGACTAGTGGACTTGTGGAGACTGCGCAACCCAACAGATAGAGACTATACATGCATGTCCAAATCACATCATACAATGTCCAGGATTGATTATTGGATTGATTATTTTCTCACATCCCCTGGCCTCACACCACATATTTCCTCTACTAAAATATATCCTGTCACTATCTCAGACCATGCACCCATCATGTTGTTGTTAGACTTTACCCCCCCAGACAATCCACAGAGAACATGGAGATTTCCCTCCTACCTTTACAACAATGCTGACTTTCGTCAGCAATTGCTCTCTTACTGGATAGATTATAGTGCAGACAATGCACAGCACGTTGCAACCTGGACCTCTTTTGGCAGGACTCAAAGGCTGTGCTGAGAGGGAGGATCATGGCATATACCTCGCATCATAGGCTCAAGGCCAAAAAGATAACTGATCAGATGTTGGCAAACCTCACAGAAGCATATAACACCTACCTGTCTCATCCCACACGCCAAACTAGACAACACTACTATGACCTCAAACAGGAGAGAGACACTCATATTCAAATGGTAGATAATGCACAGGCAATACACAGGCAGGGCAAATTCTACAGGTATGGGAATAAAGCTGGCAAAACCATGGCTAATATGGTCAAAGTTGTTACACCCAAGTCCTATATCCCAGCATTGGTTACCGGGAAAGGACTCTGCACGGACACTCCTGCAATTATGCAAGAATTTGTCTCCTTTTACACTAACTTATATACTAAGCAAGAGGTTTCAGAACCCGATAAACGCCTGTTTTGAAATGATGTAGTCATCCCTACTCTGACACAGGACCAACTGTCCTCTCTTAACACTCCTATTCAACCACGGGAAGTAATAAACACTAATTAATGTATCAAGCTCGGCAAAGTAGCGGGACCTGATGGTCTCCCTGTGGAGTATTACAAAATCTTGTGTCCTGAAATAGCTACTACGTTAGCGACTCTATTTTCCGAATATCTTTCGGGGAAATCAATTCCCGACTCCAGATTCTCAGATGCTAATATTTGTATTATCCCTTAACCAGATAGGGACCCTACTATACCCTCATCCTATAGCCCGATCTCCCTGTTGAATGGGGACTATAAGCTACTAACCAAAATTCGGGCTGATCGGCTGGCGGGGGTCCTACCTCTATTAGTTCACCCAGACCAAATGAGATTCATTAGACAGCGCTCTTTGGTAATCAATTTGAGGAAAACACTTGCAGTTATCGAGCACTACCATCATGCCCAGAACTCCCCATCAGATACCCCATTGCCCGATGCTTGCTTACTCACTGTAGATGCCGAAAAAGCATTCGATATGGTGGAATGGGATCATCTCTATACTTCTCTGATGAGATTTAGTGTAACGGGACACTTCTTTGAAATGATACGAAGGCTTTACGATACTCCCTCGGCATCCATCATTGTAAATAATGGTTTGTCCCCCTCCTTTAATCTTGGGAGAGGAATGAGACAGGGCTGCCCGTTGTCCCCACTCTTCTTCGATTTGGCCATCGAACCTCTAGCGTGCTACATCCGCCAACACTGTGCTGGCCTTCGGATTCATTTACAACTTCTACACCTATCTCTTTTTGCCGATGACCTCTTACTATATATAGGTAATCCCACCCTAAATGTACCTAAATTGTTGGAAATAATGACAAGATTTGGTCGTTTCACCGGTTACAAAATAAATGTAGACACATCAGCGGTGACATGGCTTCAAAATAACAAGGGCACTACCCTCAATGACACGAACCTTAACATCACAGCCGGCACCTTTAAATACTTGGGCATCCTGTGTATGGTCAGACCACTCGATGACTATACTTTGTTTTGGTGACTTAACTGACCCGAGAAGGATAAAAACATGGACCTACGATCCAACCTGTATTAAAAACCCACCTATAAAAGACAAAGTGATACAGAGCTTAAAAGAATATTGGCAGATTAATATAGACTCGACGGTAAATCCTATTATACCCTGGGCGGCGCACAAGGCAGTAATCAGGGGGATGCTAATTAAGGAGAAAGCAATATATAGGAAACAAAAAGAGACTATAATTAGAAGATTAAATGCTGAGATTGCTCACCTAGAACAAACTCATAAAGCGACTAATTCAAACATAGCCTTACATAAACTTACCAATAAAAAGCAAGAATTACACAATATTTTTAATGACCAATCTATTAGGGCCGCACAGAAATTGAAAACCAACTACTTTATTTTTGCTAATAAGCCCGATAGATATCTTGCTAAAAAGATCAGGGATAACTACCAAACTCTCTCCATACCGACTATTCAGACTATGTCAGGCAGATTAACCTCCCACCCTCAAGAAATTGTTAACGCCTTTGCCCAGTTTTATAGAGATTTATATGATGGCACAAAGGTGCAACAGACGTTAGAAACAAGAGAACTGTTTAGGTCTTTCTTACTAAAGGCAAATTTACAACCACTCACCGACGAAGACAACACAATTCTGAACTCCAAAATTACAAAGGCAGAGGTGATTAAAGCCATTAAGGACCTTAAGCCTGGTAAGGCTCCGGGGCCTGATGGATTCTCTGGAGAATATTATAAAGCGTTCAAAGATATCTTAATCCCCCACTTATTGGTGTTTGCGAATCACATAATGGAAGGAGGAGAGATACCCCCAGAATTGCTACGAGCTAAGATAGTGGTTATTCCAAAACAAGGGAAGGACCCTATTCTTTGTTCTAGCTACCGTCCAATCTCCCTAATCAACCAGGATCTTAAAGTGGTAACAAAAATTTTGGCCAACAGATTGAAACATATTTTACCTAGAATAATACATCCCGATCAGGTAGGATTTATCAAGGATAGGGAAGCCCCAGACAATATTCGTAGAATGGTATCTATAATAGACTTTTTGTGGGACCACAAAGTGCCTTCTCTGATCCTTTCGTTGGATGCGGAGAAGGCATTTGATAGAGTTGACTGGGGGTATATGATAACACTGCTGACAGAATTAGGCTTCAAGGATAGATTTCTACAAGCTATTAAAGGGTTATACTCATCACCTACAGCACATGTCAGGGCAATTGGACACCAATCAGATAATATACCCATTCTAAATGGAACAAGACAGGGATGCCCACTTTCACCCTTACTATTCGCTATCTGTATTGAACCATTGGCGGCCTATATACGCAACTCCCCAGATATAACTGGTCTGGAGGTAGGTACTTTTAATCACAAAATTACTCTATTTGCGGACGATGTGCTGCTCACTATCTCCAGGCCATTGATATCGCTCCCTCATGTTTACCAAGCAATACACTGATTTTCTCAGATATCAGGTTACAAAATTAATGCAGAGAAGTGTGAGGCACTCCCGTTATCATTACCAAAACACACTATAAAACTAATTGAGGCCAATTTTGATTTCAGATGGGTGCCGAACGGGCTTAACTACTTGGGTATAAAACTGACAACACACTCGTCTAAGTTATACGAGGCAAACTATAACCCGATGCTTAAAATCATAAGATCAGATTTGAGAAAATGGGGAAAGCTAGGTTTCTCGTGGTATGGTAGACTATCCGCGGTCAAGATGACGATTTTGCCCAGAATTCTTTATTTGTTCAGGGTGCTTCCAATTAAGATTGTGACCCCAGATATAGTAAATTTACAAAGAGACATTCATAGTTTCCTGAGAGACAATAAACATCCGAGAATCCCTCGTCAAATTCTAAATAGACATAGGCAATTGGGAGGAGTGGGGGCCCCAAACTTACTAGATTATTATAAAGCGGCAAGGTTAGCCCAAGACTCAATCCTAAGTAGAAAGCAAATTGAAGTACTTTGGCCTGCCTTAGAAGCAGAAATGGCGGGACAAGAGAACCCAGATGATATACTCTGGTGGGATGAAACCTATAGTGACCGCAAGTGGAATCAGAATAGAATCACGCAATATTCTAGACACCAGTGGAAACTATTGAGTCACACAGGGATATTACTCCCCACACACACAGTGATAAGGCCCTTGAAGAACATCATACATGAGGAGTTTAGGCATCATATTAAGAAATGGGAGAACAAGGGGCTGTACAGGGTGGCTAACATGCAACTTCAGGGTAGGATAATGACTTTCACCCAGCTACAGCAGAGACTGGATCCTCTTCCACTTCACTGGTTTTTATACCTTCAGATAACCTCAGCCATAAAGACATACCTCTCACAACACACAGCTTGTAATCGGCAAACTGAGTTAGAACAACTATGCACTTCAACTACTAGGTCCAAAAGAGCGATCTCTAGACTTTACATCTCCATCCAAGAAACGAGAGCCAACACCAAAACTAGGTTAATGTTACAGTGGGAAACAGACTTAGATAAAGAATTGGACCTAGATAAATGGACACAGACTCTGCACCAGGCTAGTAAGGGACTTGTCAGTGCTGATCTCAGAGAAAACGTGCTTAAAACATCCTACAGATGGTACTTGACACCTATTAAGACTGCCCGTATGGGAAATGAGAGTTCCAACTTTTGTTATAGAGGCTGTGGGATACGAGGATCATATATCCATATGTGGTGGGAGTGTCCAAAGGTTAGGAGTGTATGGAACGAGTTGTCCTCTTTGCTGAGCAGGGTATTAGATGAAAGGATTTCTCTCACCTCTGCTCAGGCTCTGCTACATGAAAACATACCGAGACTTAACAAACATATCAACACCTTCATTAGAATTTTATGTACCACGACCAGAATAGCCATAGCTAAGTACTGGAAGGTTGACACTCCATCGTGGTCAGAAGTGTTAGCTAGAATCCATTCGGTATATTTGATGTATGAGTCAGCTGCATTTATACAGAATACAGAAACCCAATTTCAAAAGATCTGGTATTATTGGATAATGGAGAGTAATACATACAGGAGATCTAGAGTAGTTGAGAACGCAGCAAGATGAAGGAAGGGCAAACAAGGCCAAGATAGAGGTGATAAAGAGATAATTGACAGCTTTGAATAGGATATTAAATAACGAGGCTAGATGAGCAAGATATCTTGAGATAACATAGGAGATAAAGGTACAGTGACGAAACACTATTTCCTTTTTTTTATCTTTTTTTTTTTTTTTTTTTTTATTTATATTTTTTATGTTCCAGGTTATCAGTAGAGTTAACGTTTGTGGTTAAGTTATAGCAGTTGCTGTGATCAAAAATGTTTAACATTGTTACCCCCAATATAAAGATGCTCCCTCATGAGACTATTTCACTATCTGAGAAAATGATAAGGAACTTTAAGGTAGCATGTGTCGAAAAACAATTGCCCATTCAATAGCTAAGCAGACATTGACAGAGCTTGTGCTGGCATGGGTCTTTGATGGTTGAGTTATGGATCTTACTGTAAAACTACTTGGGACACCATGCTTTTGGACACTTAAGAGACTTTGCAGTGAGAGGTCTCCTCTACAACGAGTCATTTTTCTAACTGTTATATGTGCATATATCTTGTGGAATTCGAGATTCTTCACATGTTGGGCTTGTGTAACTTGATGCATGTTCTTCTCTCTGTCACAGTAATGTCGTTGATGTTTTATGGGTAATAATAAAAAACTATTTAAATTAAATACTTGGGCATCCAACTACATGTCGACCCTACACGCATCTATCACCTTAATATCCCAAAAGTCATAGCTAACTCACAAGATCGCATTAGGGGATGGAGAGGGCTTCCTCTTTCCCTTCATGGTAGAATCCACCTACTAAAAATGATTATTTTGCCAAAAATGTTATACCCCTTGCAAATGCTTCCCCTGCTACTCCACAATAGAGACATACAAGTAATTTCCTCTACCTTTGCCTCGTTTGTTTGGAATCATAAGAAACATAGGATTAGCACGACTAAACTATCTATGTCATTGGGTGCGGGGGGTCTCAAATTCCCAAACATTCAATGGTATAACTGGGCAATGCTAGCTAAACTAGTTATGGAATGGTTTACCAGGTCTGATTACTTCAGCCCTGTATAGAATTTGACATTGTTGCACCGCTTAACGTGGCTTACCTACCGCATGCCAAATTGACGGCCCTCCCCCTCATATCTCTCAAAATATACTGTTTCGCGTCCCACTAAGAGCATGGCACAAGCTGTGCAGATTCTGGAAAATAGATCAGGAGGTGACCAAATATTTACCCATACAGGGAAACCCAAAGTTTGTTCCTGGCTATACCACACGGGCCTTCCAGAGTTGGAGGACTTCTGGTTTGACATCTATTGAACACATAATTAATCCAACTACGTTCCAGGTCCTCCCATTCCAGAGTCTGCTGGAAACTTATGGGATCCTTTCTGACACTATGTTCGCATATTTTCAGTGCAGACACTATGTCCGGGCTCTCATTACAACTAATCAGCTCACAAACACAAACTCTAGCATAGACAGATTGTTTTGCATTACAAAGCAGGGGTCACATTCCATTACTAACATTTACAATGAGATAGCAACCCACCTAGAGCAACCTGTTTTGCAGACAATTCATGATAAATGGCAGGAGACAAGAGGTATTTCAATTACTCTACTGGACCTAACAGCAAGTTTTTCAAAGGTCCATACGGCCACCCTCTCTGCATACTCGAGAGAAGCTCACACTAAATTAATTCACCAGGCATACATTCTTCCAAAATTGAGAGCCAAACTGGTCCCACAGGCAGTAGACAATTGTTCCAAGTGCTCCCTTATGTCCCCTGACCTTATGCACCTCATCTGGGATTGTCCCAAACTTACGAGACTATGGGGTAAGCTTAGATTCTGGCTTCAGAGGGTCCTACAGGAAAGGGTAGACTTAACGCCATCCAATATTATCTTTATGCATGATTTCAATGCTGCACCGCGGCACCAGAAATGTCTTTATTCTGTGATACTCCTTGCAAGGAGATTAGTCTTACAATACTGGGTGGCCAATAATGCTCCTCCTTTCAGGAAATTATTACATGCAATACATACTCAGGTACTCTTGGAACAGGCAGATGTACAAGGAGATCTCGAAAAGAGAATTAAATCCTTTATCCAAAATGATACTGGGTTCTGTATGACGTGGAGACTAAACTACTTCTGTCGACGTTCGCCCGCCCAAGAGGTGGGGGAGAATGTTGCAACTTCTATACCTTAGGAATGTCTAAATGCTATTTCTATATGTCTTTCTCATGTTGTGATGGACCTAGTATATATATAAATAAAGTTTAAAAAGAAAAGTTCTCTATTCAAAAGAAGCTACGCCTGAAGAGCCCTGAAAATAGCATGGACTAAAATATTGATTGGTAACCTCACCTCCTGAGGTTTCCAAATCCCTAGTGCTGTCAGAGACTCTCAGACAGCTCCCCCACCTAAAAAAACTTGCATCTGTTGAGAATACAGTCCAGGTAGGACGAACAAATGAGGCCCCCTGAACAATGAGGTGATAGTCCAACCACCAAATCAGAGAGAAAAAAGTGTTGGGATTTAAGTATATCAGTTGTAATACCTGAAAATAATCCCTGAACCTATGGTGCAACATGCAAAGCTTTAGAGGCCCCAAACAAAAACGATCAAAGAGGACAGCATCTGATGCTGCAGTCATGAGACCAAAAACTTCCATGCACATAACCACTAAAAGAAAAAATAGAGACTGAGGGTTTAGACCAGAGCTTTCCAAACTTTTCATGTTGGTGACACACTTTTTAGACCTACATCATTTCGCGACACAGTAATTAATTCAGTTGTACTGGCAAACAGGAGGTTAAAATAAATTGTTTTAAGAGATACGGACACATACATAAATCATATAATAACAAAATGCATTTACAAGTAACACTAAGTATGTGCAAGAATTAAAAAAAGTTTAATAACACCAATAGCTACTTACTATTTTTTTTTTTTTTTTTTTTTTTTTTTTAAGCTACTTACTATTTTAATTGGATGTATGAGGTTGATGGGATGAACATAATTTCTGATTAATTGGTGGAATATTAAATAAAGACACTCACATTTCATCATCAAGCATTTTTAAGTTTCCAGTTCCTATCCATATATCAAGAGCTAGAGCAGCAATGCACTACTGGGAGCTAGTTGCAATAAACCCCTCTGACTTCTGACTTCAGCTAAGCGTTTAAGCTGCCGCCCTCAGAGCTCTGTGAGTCCGACTGACTACTGCACGCGCTGCAAACACACTGCTGTCCCACTCAATGACTATATATGCAGTCATGAGCCAATTAAGGAAACTACACGTGCAGTCAGGAGCCAATGTGCCGCCAAAGCCGCCAATGGGAATAATTTCAGTTCCCACTGAGCTGCGCCAATTGGTTAAGATGATCTGTGACCCACAAGGTATCAATCATGTGTCAACCATGTGATATGCGTAGCAGGCAGGCGGAAAGTCAGAAACCAAAAAAAAAAAATGTAAAAATATTTGTGCTGAAGCAGGGACACACCTACACACTGCTGCCGACACACTAGTGTGTCCCGACACACAGTTTGGAAAGCACTGGTTTAGACAAACTAAAATGAACTTCAGCAGCAACATTAGCCATAGAAATGGCAGGTTAAAAATATGGCCAATATGTAAATATGCTTCTCTCAAGATAGGAAACAAACTTCCTATCTAAAAGATTCTTAAAAGAAGAAATATCTTCCATAGGATAGAAGAACGTTCGGTAAGAGAAGAAATAGTCCGACCTTTAGGGACTTTTACCTAAAAACACTAACGGCTAGATTTAGAGTTTGGCTGTAGCCGTCAAAACCAGCGTTAGAGGCTCCTAACGCTGGTTTTTACCGCCCGCTGGTATTTGGAGTCAGTCAGGAAAGGGTCTAACGGTCACTTTGCAGCCGCGACTTTTCCATACCGCAGATCCCCTTTACGTCAATTGCGTATCCTATCTTTTCAATGGGATCTTTCTAACGCCGGTATTTAGAGTCGTGGCTGAAGTGAGCGTTAGAAATCTAACGACAAAACTCCAGCCGCAGAAAAAAGTCAGTAGTTAAGAGCTTTCTGGGCTAACGCCGGTTTATAAAGCTCTTAACTACTGTGCTCTAAAGTACACTAACACCCATAAACTACCTATGTACCCCTAAACTGAGGCCCCCCCACATCGCCACCACTCTATTAAAAAATTTTAACCCCTAATCTGCCGCTAAGTACACCGCCGCCACCTACGTTATCGCTATGTACCCCTAATCTGCTGCCCCTAATACCGCCAACACCTACATAATATTTATTAACCCCTAATCTGCCGCCCCCAACGTCGCCGCCACCTACTTACACTTATTAACCCCTAATCTGCCGACCGGACCACACCGCTACTATAATAAATGTATTAACCCCTAATCCGCCTCACTCCCGCCTCAATAACCCTATAATAAATAGATTAACCCCTAATCTGCCCTCCCTAACATCGCCGACACCTAACTTCAAGCATTAACCGCTAATCTGCCGACCGGAGCTCACCGCTACTCTAATAAATTTTTTAACCCCTAAAGCTAATTCTAACCCTAACCCTAACACCCCCCTAAGTTAAATATAATTTTTATCTAACTAAATAAATTAACTCCTATTAAATAAATTAATCCTATTTAAAGCTAAATACCTATCTGTAAAATAAACCCTAATATAGCTACAATATAAATTATAATTATATTGTAGCTATTTTAGGATTAATATTTATTTTACAGGCAACTTTGTATTTATTTTAACCAGGTACAATAGCTATTAAATAGTTAATAACTATTTAATAGCTACCTAGTTAAAATAATTACAAAATTACCTGTAAAATAAATCCTAACTAAAGTTACAATTAAACCTAACACTACACTATCAATAAATTAATTAAATAAAATACCTACAATTATCTACAATTAAACCTAACACTACACTATCAATAAATTAATTAAATACAATACCTACAAATAAATACAATTAAATAAACTAACTAAAGTACAAAAATAAAAAAGAACTAAGTTACAAAAAATAAAAAAATATTTACAAACATTAGAAAAATATTACAACAATTTTAAACTAATTACACCTACTCTAAGCCCCCTAATAAAATAACAAAGACCCCCAAAATAAAAAAACTGCCCTACCCTATTCTAAAATTAAAATAGAAAAGCTCTTTTACCTTACCAGCCCTGAACAGGGCCCTTTTCGGGGCATGCCCCAAAGAATTCAGCTCTTTTGCCTGTAAAAAAAAAACATACAATACCCCCCCCAACATTACAACCCACCACCCACATACCCCTAATCTAACCCAAACCCCCCTTAAATAAACCTAACACTAAGCCCCTGAAGATCTCCCTACCTTGTCTTCACCATGATTGGCTGATCCGATCAGCCAATCAGATTGAGCTCGCATTCTATTGGCTGATCGGAACAGCCAAAAGAATGCGAGCTCAATCTGATTGGCTGATCGGATCAGCCAATCGGATTGAACTTGATTCTGATTGGCTGATTCCTTCAGTCAATCAGAATTTTCCTACCTTAATTCCGATTGGCTGATAGAATCCTATCAGCCAATCGGAATTCGAGGGACGCCATCTTGGATGACGTCCCTTAAAGGAACCGTCATTCGTCGGGAAGTCGTCAGTGAAGATGGATGTTCCGCGTCGGCGGGATGAACTACATGGATCCGGAAGAAAGAAGATTGAAGATGCCGCTTGAAAGAAGACTTCAGTCAGATCATGGACCTCTTCAGCTCCCGCTTGAATGAAGACTTCAGCCGGATCATGGACATCTTCAGCCCCCCGCTTGGGCTTGGATCAAGACATCGGAGGCTCTTCTGGATCGATCGGTGAACCCGGCGTGGTGAAGATAAGGTAGGAAGATCTTCAGGGGCTTAGTGTTAGGTTAGGTGTAATTAGTTTAACATTGTTGTAATAGTTTCTAAATATTTTTTTATTTTTTGTAACTTAGTTCTTTTTTATTTTTTGTACTTTAGTTAGTTTATTTAATTGTATTTATTTGTAGGTATTGTATTTAATTAATTTATTGATAGTGTAGTGTTAGGTTTAATTGTAGATAATTGTAGGTATTTTATTTAATTAATTTATTGATAGTGTAGTGTTAAGTTTAATTGTAACTTAGGTTAGGATTTATTTTACAGATAATTTTGTAATGATTTTAACTAGGTAACTATTAAATAGTTATTAACTATTTAATAGCTATTGTACCTGGTTAAAATAAATACAAAGTTACCTGTAAAATAAATATTAATCCTAAAATAGCTACAATATAATTATTATTTATATTGTAGCTATATTAGGGTTTATTTTACAGGTAAGTATTTAGCTTTAAATAGGAATAATTTATTTAATAAGAGTTAATTTATTTTGTTAGATTTAAATTATATTTAACTTAGGGGGGTGTTAGTGTTAGGGTTAGACTTAGCTTTAGGGGTTAATACATTTATTAGAGTAGCGGTGAGATCCGGTCGGTAGGTAGGTGGAGGCGACGTTGGGGGCGGCAGATTAGGGGTTAATAAATATAATATAGGGGTCGGTGGTGTTAGGGGCAGCACATTAGGGGTACATAGGTATAATGTAGGTTGCGGTGGTGTACGGAGCGGCAGATTAGGGGTTAATAATAATATGCAGGGGTCAGCGATAGCGGGGGCGGCAGATTAGGGGTTAATAAATATAATATAGGGGTCGGCGGTGTTAGGGGCAGCAGATTAGGGGTACATAACTATAATGTAGTTTGCGGCGGTGTACGAAGCGGCAGATTAGGGGTTAATAATAATATGCAGGTGTCAGCGATAGCGGGGGCGGCAGATTAGGGGTTAATAAGTGTAAGGTTAGGGGTGTTTAGACTCGGGGTACATGTTAGGGTGTTAGGTGCAGACTTAGGAAGTGTTTCCCCATAGGAAACAATGGGGCTTCGTTAGGAGCTGAACGCTGCTTTTTTGCAGTTGTTAGGTTTTTTTTCAGCTCAAACTGCCCTATTGTTTCCTATGGGGGAATCGTGCACGAGCACGTTTTTGAAGCTGGCCGCGTCCGTAAGCACCGCTGGTATTTAGAGTTGCAGTGGCGGTAAATATGCTCTACGCTCCCTTTTTTGGAGCCTAACGCAGCCCTTCTGTGAACTCTAAATACCAGCGGTATTTAAAAGGTGCGGGGGAAAAAAAGCACGCGTAGCTAACGCACCCCTTTGGCCGCAGAACTCTAAATCTAGCCGTTAATTAGCCATAGGTAAAGGATATAGCTTTTAAAACCTAGAAGAAAGGTAAAAGGAAGCACTAAGTTTAGATTCCTTACTAAACATATGATAGATAGCATCTGGAATAAGAAACACTTCAAGAGTTACCTCAGAAGCTTAAAAAAACAGAATTCAAACATTTGCTATTCTTGTTATCAAGAGGACTAGATTCCTCAATACTCAAAGTAAGCAATACTTCCTTAATAAATAATGAATACATTGAATTGAAAGTTTGATTTATCAAATTCAGTCTCTGAAATAGTATCCTCTAAATCACAGAAAACCACATCAGCAGAAATACTACAGTATGCTGTCAATCAATACAAACTTCATAGGTTTATGAGAAATTATGAGAGATCGTTTATATTAATTTAAAGGTGGAATAGCAGTCATAGCCTTCTCTGTGTCTTTTGCAATATAATCCTTTATATCAACAGAAATATCATGTACATTAGAGTGTGAAAGTAAAACAGTGGATGTATATGAACTATAGAAACATTATCACATATTTGAGCTGAAGAAATAAAATCAGCTAATTAAACAATATACACATTTGGCTTTGGTAGAAATTGTGTACAGGCAACATAGTTTATACAGTAACATCAGAGGCAGGGTCAGTTTGAGACATCTTGAAAAATGTAACAAAATAGAAAAAAATACTTTTAAACCAAATATCCAATTTCCAAAAAAATGCAGTTTCAGGAATGGGAAAAAATGCTTATATGAAAATCAAAATCAAATATCATAGCCCTCTTTAACAAATGAAAGCAGAGAGCAAAAGAGGGGAAGACTTAATATAACAAAATTGTTCGGCAGAAAAATTTGCATCAACAAAGATGCAAGAAATGACGTGACTCGGGTCACAACAAACACAACCTTCGCGCCAAAAAAATTCACGCCAAGAATGACGCAATAAATAGAAGCATTTTGCGCAATCGCCAGCCTAATTTGCCCACGAAAATTTAAAAAAACAAGACCGAAGTTACAACTAGCTGGAACCTCAGGTAAGAAAAAATTTACTAAATTTCTCCCAAACATAATTTTCCATGCTGAAACTGTTAGACTGCAAAGGGAAATAAACATAGACCTGACTCATGGCAAATATATGCAATATATATTTAAAACTTTAAAAATATAAAGTGCCAAACATAGCTGAGAGTGTCTTAAAAAAATATATAAACTTACCTGAAGACACCCATCCACATATAGCAGACAGCCAAACCAAAACACATAGATTACGAGTTTTGCATTAGGCTTAAAAAGCAGCTTTGGCCGGTCCCAACGCTGCTTTTTAATGCCTGCTGGTATTACGAGTCTTGCAGGTACAGGTGTATCGCTCACTTTTTTGGCCAGACTTGGAAATACCGCAAATTCACTTATGAAAATTGCGTATCCTCTTTTTTCAATGGGACTTGCATAGCGCCGGTATTATAAGTCTGCCAAAACGTGAGTGGTAGACCCTCTCCTGTCAAGACTGGTACCGCATTTTAATATCAGTAGTTAAGAGTTTTACACTACAACATCGTAGCATAAAACTCTTAACTAAAGTGCTAAAAAGTACACTAACACCCATAAACAACCAAACCGAGGCCCTCCCACATTGCAAACACTAAAATAAAATGTTTAACCCCTAACTTCCCGAATCGGACATCGCCACCACTATAATAAATATATTAACCCCTAAACCGCCACACTCCCGCCTCGCAAACATTAGTTAAATATTATTAACCCCTAATCTGCCGTCCCTAACATCACAGACACCAACCTACATTTATTAACCCCTAATCTGCCGCCCCCAACGTCGCCGCCACTATACTAAAGTTATTAACCCCTAAATCTAAGTCTAACCCTAACCCCCCCTAACTTAAATATAATTTAAATAAATCTAAATAAAATTACTATAATTAACTAAATGTTTCCTATTTAAAACTAAATACTTACCTGTAAAATAAACCCTAAGCTAGCTACAATATAACTAATAGTTACATTGTACCTAGCTTAGGGTTTATTTTTATTTTACAGGCAAGTTTGTATTTATTTTAACTAGGTAGAATAGTTATTAAATAGTTATTAACTATTTAATAAACTACCTAGCTAAAATAAATACAAATTTACCTGTAAAATAAAACCTAACCTAAGTTACACTAACACCTAACACTACACTATAATTAAATTAATTCTCTAAACTAAATACAATTAAATACAATTAAATAAAATTAGCTAAAGTACAAAAAAAGCAAGCACTAAAATACAGAAAATAATAAACAAATTACAAGATTTTTAAACTAATTACACCTAGTCCCCCTAACAAAATAAAAAAGCCCCCCAAAATAAAAAACCCTACCCTACACTAAATTACAACTAGCCCTTAAAAGGGCCTTTTGCGGGGCATTGCCCCAAAGTAATCAGCTCTTTTACCTGTAAAAAAAATTACAAATACCCCCAACATTAAAACCTACCACCCACACAACCAACCCTACTCTAAAACCCACCCAATACCCCCTTAAAAATACCTAACACTAACCCCTTCAAGATCACCTTACCGGGAGAAGTCTTCATCCAACCGGGCCGAAGTCCTCAATGAATCCGGCAGAAGTGGTCCTCCAGACGGGCAGAAGTGGTCCTCCAGACGGGCAGAAGTCTTCATCCAGACGGCATCTTCTATCTTCATCCATCCGACGCGGAGCCTGTCCATCTTCAAGACATCCGACGTGGAGCATAATCTTCTTTCCACAGCGACTGAAGAATGAAGGTTCCTTTAAGTGATGTCATCCAAGATGGCGTCCCTTAGTTTCCGATTGGCTGATAGAATTCTATCAGCCAATCGGAATTAAGGTAGGAAAAATCCTATTGGCTGATGCAATCAGCCAATAGGATTGAAATTCAATCCTATTGGCTGATCCAATCAGCCAATAGGATTGAGCTGGCATTCTATTGGCTGTTCCAATCAGACAATAGAATGCCAGCTCAATCCTATTGGCTGAATTACTACCTTAATTCCGATTGGCTGATAGAATTCTATCAGCCAATCGGAATTGAAGGGACGCCATCTTGGATGACGTCACTTAAAGGAACCTTCATTCTTCAGTCGCCATGGAAAGAAGAGGATGCTTCGCGTCGGATGTCTTGAAGATGGACCCGCTCCGCGCCGGATGGATAAAGATAGAAGATGCCGTCTGGATGAAGACTTCTGCCCATCTGGAGGACCACTTCTGCCGGATTCTTTGAGGACTTCAGCCCAGCTGGATGAAGACTTCTCCTGGTAAGGTGATCTTCAAGGGGTTAGTGTTAGTTTTTTTTTAAGGGGGTTTTGGGTGGGTTTTAGAGTAGGGTTAGTTGTGTGGTTGGTGGGTTTTAATGTTGGGGGGGATTTGTAATTTTTTTTACAGGTAAAAGAGCTGATTACTTTGGGGCAATGCTCCGCAAAAGGCCCTTTTAAGGGCTATTTGTAATTTAGTGTAGGGTAGGGCTTTTTTATTTTGGGGGGCTTTTTTATTTTGTTAGGGGGATTAGATTAGGTGTAATTAGTTTAAAAATCTTGTAATTTGTTTATTATTTTCTGTAATTTAGTGTTGTTTTGTTTTGCACTTTAGCTAATTGTATTTAATTGTATTTAATTTAGGGAATTAATTTAATTATAGTGTAGTGTTAGGTGTTATTGTAACTTAGGTTAGGTTTTATTTTACAGGTACTTTTGAATTTATTTTAGCTAGGTAGTTTATTAATTAGTTAATAACTATTTAGTAACTATTCTACCTAGTTAAAATAAATACAAACTTGTCTGTAAAATAAAAATAAACCCTAAACTAGATACAATGTAATTATTAGTTATATTGTAGCTAGCTTAGGGTTTATTTTATAGGTAAGTATTTAGTTTTAAATAGGAATAATTTAGTTAATTATAGTAATTTTATTTAGATTTATTTAAATTATATTTAAGTTAGGGGGGTTAGGGTTAGGTTTAGGGGTTAATATGTTTATTATAGTGGTGGCGACGTTGGGGGCGGCAGATTTAGGGGTTAATAAGTGTAGGTAGGTTGCGTCGACATTTGGGGGCGGCAGATTTGGGGTTAATAAATATAATGTAGGTGTCGGCGATGTTGGGGGCAGCAGATTAGGGGTTCATAAGTATAATGTAGTTGGTGACAGTGTCCAGAGCGGCAGATTAGGGGTTAATAAATATAATGCAGGTGTCGGCGATGTCAGGGTCGGCAGATTAGGGGTTAATAAGTGTAAGATTAGGGGTGTTTAGACTCGGGGTTCATGTTAGGGTGTTAGGTGTAGACATAAATTTTATTTCCCCATTGATTCAATGGGGCTGCATTAGGAGCTAAACGCTGCTTTTTGGACTTTTTTTCAGCCAGCTCTCCCCATTGATTCCTATGGGGAAATCGTGCACGAGCACGTTACACCAGCTCACCGCTGACTTAAGCAGCGCTGGTATTGGAGTGCGGTAATGAGCAAAATTTTGCTCAACGTTTACTTTTGTAAAAACCTGTAATACCAGCGCTGTAGGTAAGTGAGCGGTGAGGGAAAACTGCTCGTTAGCACCGCATAGCCTCTAATGCAAAACTCGTAATCTAGCCGAAAATATTTTAAAAATATTTATAAATTATTAAAAATGAATAGTCATGCTGTAAAATATTCTAAATAATCTTTATAATATATCTATATGTTTTACACTATCTTTATTATTATTTTTTTACATTTAAATTCATTTTTTTAATATTTTATATGTAAAATTTCAATAATGCACCTTACGAATATTAAGTTTTCATGTGCATTTATATTCCTATGTTCTTCACATAGAAAATAATGTACTTTTTATTATTAAATATATATTTCTATATACTGTATATCTGATACTGTTCATGTATAAAACATATCCATACCTATACAGTATATCCATATGAATAGATATGCAGGTATCGGTATATACACACATATATTATTATCGGTTATTTTATTATTATTGGTTATTTGTAGAGCGCCAACAGATTCCGCAGCGCTACTATATATAAAAATACAGATATGTGTCACATAACATTCTCAATACATTCTGTTAAATAGGACATTATGTGATTTGGACGTTGTGTGAACACCATAGTATATACTTACTTAGCGAAGGCTGGCAAGGTAATGCTGTAGGAGTGCCATTTTCTTCATTGTGTTTGGATTGTTCATTGAGCTACAACACACGGCCCAGGAGTGGAGGATTAGTGAGAGTAGAGAGAGAGGTGAAAGCAGAATAAATAGTTAGGTTGAATTGGTGGATTGAGTAAGCTTGTACACTTACACATATTCTAACATATTGCACACATTGCATACATACATATACAAATACACCACTCTTTTTTTTTCTAACACCTCACATATTTTATTTTATTTTTACAGTGTGATAGGCTGAGTGTTTGATTGTGATTGTGTGTGACTGAATTGGGAGCGAGTGGGAGTGTGTGTAGTGTGATTAGTCTGAGGATGGCAGGGACAGGTAGGTATGAGGGGAGGAGGGGAGGAGGGGAGAGAAGTGGCAGGGAGAGGAGTGACAAGGAGAGGAGTGGCAGGGAGAGGAGTATTGGAGAGGACAGGCAGTGTGCTCCCTGTCAGGGAATAAGTGGAGTGGGGAGAGGGAGAGCCAAAAGGGATGATGGGAGGAGAGATGCCAGAGAGCCCCAGAGAGCAGGCACATCCAGGAGAGGGACATAGGGGGAGGAGGGAGAGGATAGGGAGGAACCCACACTGCCAGGGACATCACAGGGAGGAAGCCAAGTGGCCATGGAGGATGAGAGGCTGAGATGTCTAAACTTCTCATTTGAAGAAAATGTTGCCCTAGTCCAGGCCATCATGGACAATTACAATGCCCTCTTTGTAAAGGAGAAGGGCAAAGGCAGTGCCAAAAAAGGAAAAACTGCATGGTTGGCAGTAGAGGATGCCATCAACAGCGTGGCCCCGCAGAGGAGGACTGTAGAGGGCCTGAAAAAGAGGTGGAATGACTGCAAGAGGCAGGTCAAAGAAAAGATGGGGCAGGAAGCTATCCACCAGAAGGTAACAGGCAGTGGGCCAGCCCTTGACATAGAGTACAACACCTGGCAGGAGATGATATGCAGGTCCCTGAGTATCACAGCAGTCCGTGGACTTCCAGGGGCTCGTGATTTAGGGGTTGCAACCACAGCACATCATGCTGGTGAGTAACATCCCACACACCTGTATAATATGTAGTTGTGATACAACATCCTTTAATATAACACATTCATGGACATGATGAGGAGCATGGTATTTGGCATACTAACAAAAACATCTACAATTATACTTGACATTACTGCTACATAACACAATGCAATTCATGATGTGGGGTGGAATAGTGCAATACTAACATGTCTTAGAGTAACACAGGCCACAAGCCACATGTAGAGTTTTCATTAAATGGACACTATAGCCACCCCAATACATTTAGCTCAATAAAGCAGGTTCGGTGTCTAGATCAGGCTAAAGTAAATTGTGTGACCATAGTGTCACTTAAAGAACACATTATTTCATAATTGACATGTACACATAACTATTTTATGAAACACATCCCTGTATACTGCTCATATTTAAATCCCTCATAGACCAACTCACAATGTGCACATGCATGTTATAGAGTTTGAAATGTGAATCAGTATAGGCCCTATCATGTATCAATGTACATTGCATGCCCACATGGACATATATCTGACTGTACTAATCCCTCTCATCTTTTAACTCCTCCACAGAACCTCCTGTCACAAGGATACAAACAGCCATGCCACCACCACCACCATCACCAGTCTTCAGGCAACCGCACAAACAGTATGCTCCCGGGCATGAGCATGGTGGGATGGCTTCAGTTGAGGACCCGGGAGTGATGTCACCGCCATTGCCATATATGCCAACATAATCTCATATCAGTCATAGATATAACCCATAGACTATGTCACAAGAAGTGCTGATTGTAGAGGCTGAGTGGTCACACACTGGTCATCAGTGGGACTACCAATTATCCATGAGAGCTCCACCATCCTCTTCCATGGGACGAGCTCCACCATCCTCTACCATGGGGCGAGCTCCACCATCCTCTTCCATGGGACGAGCTCCACCATCCTCTTCCTTGGGATGAGCTCCAACATCTGCAGATTGAAATACAGCAGAAACTATAGCTGCCCCTCAAGCAGCAGAAGATACAGCTGACCCTGACCATCAAGCAGCAGAAGATACAGCTGAACTTGACCCCCAAGCAGCAGAAGATACAGCTGTACCTGACCCTCAAGCAGCAGAATATACAGTTGAACCTGAACCCTCAAGCAGCAGAAGATACAACTGAACCTGACCCTCAAGCAGCAGAAGATACAGCTGAACCTGACCCTTAAGCAACTGACAGCCCTATTGCTCAAGAGCCTGTGGATGCATTGTATTCTCCTCTGGGTGAGGAATACATTGCACTCCAGAGGAGGCTCATCACAAGCACTGAGAGCATAGAAAGAGGCCAAGAGAGGTTCTTCAGGAGCCAAGAGAGGTTCTTCAGGAGCCAAGAAAGGTTCTTCAGTGGACAAGAGAGGTTACACAAACACAGCATAGAGCTACAGAGGGACATGGCAGCATCATTAAGTGCAAGTGTTCAAAACCAGTCACAGATGATGCACATTCTGTCTGATATGCAGATGCAGATGGACAATAAATGGAGAGAACAAAATCAACTCTTGGGTGTGTTGGTTGAGCACTTTACACACCAGCAGGACACTGCCTCCAGCCTATCATCTGTGGCCAGCACACCTGCAGAAACACCAGAATCTGCTAAAACAAGGAGAACAAGGCAATCCACTACAGGCACCTCAGCTCCCTCATCCAAGAAGCCAAAAAAAAATGATTATAGTTCCCCATAAACCTTGTCCTCTGTTATTTACCATGTAATTGTCATGGTGTGTTTTATTACACTAATATTGTTAAAACATATAATATGACCTGTGTTGAAATGGCATCAAAAACAGGTAATATCATGTTTATGACATATGTATCTCACATCCAAAATAAATTGACACATGGGTAAATATAATGCTGATGTTACTGATAGGGTATTGTCAGGTGTTTTAAGGTTTTTGCAGGTGAGAGGTTGTGCTGTTTGTGATTGGTTTGACACAATTGCAGAGGAGGAATATTGATTATAATAATGAAGTGGGCAGCAAGGTTTAAAGGGACATTTTACTCAAAAATGTTCTTCCCTTTAATTTGTTCCCAATGATCCACTTTACCTGCTAGAGTGTATTAAATTGTTTACAAGTATTTCCTTTACCCTTATGATTCCATTTGAAATATTTTATTTAGCCTGTGGTATCCCCACCCATCCGTAAAGGGACAGTCAACACCAGAATTTGTGTTGTTTTAAAATATAGATAATCCCTTTATTACCCATTCCCCAGTTTTGCATAACCAACACTGTTATATTAATATACTTTTTACCTCTGTGATTAACTTGTATTTAAGCTTCTGACAGCCCCCTGATCACATGACATTTTTATTAATTATCTATTGACTTTTATTTTAGCCAATTAGTGCAGTGTCTGCCACAATTCACAAGCGTGATCACAATGTTATCTACAGTATATGGTTTACATTAACTAGCTCTCCCCTGTTGTGAAAAGCAAATGAAAAAGCATGTAATAAGAGGCGGCCTTCAAGGTCTTAGAAATTATCATATGAGACTTCCTAGGTTTAGCTTTCAACTAAGAATACCAACAGAACAAAATTGGGGATAAAATTAAATTGGAAAGTTGTTTAAAATTACATGCCCTATTTGAAACATGAAAGTTTTCTTTGGACTTGACTGTCCCTTTAAATATTTGAGATGCTGCTTAATTGTATATGTTTGTTAAGGCTTTCAGGGAGTTACGTTGCTTTTTTAGTCTGTGCAAGGGTTGCTATTCCTGCCATGTGTGGCGAGATGAGAATGGAGTAATTTTTCTTAATTCTGCGCACGTCCTTGCCCTGTATATTGGATACAGAATTGCGCGCCAGTTCTATGTTAATCTATGGGAGTAAAAATGTGGGTGACAGGTGAAATATACGCGTAACTTGTATGCTACGCCATATATGTGATACCAAAACCGCGTAAAAAAACAGCGGCGGCAGCTTTTGTAGGCGACGCCGCATATGTAATGGAGCTAGGGTTGCCACCTCGGTCATGTTTTTCCTGGACACTTATGAGTTATACATGCTGCAGGGTGTGCAGAGAGGAACATGAATAGTGCTGTTCAGTGTCAGTTTTTGTGTGCTGTCCAGGGTTGAAATTCATGTTCTTCCCTGCACACCCTGCAGCATGTATAACTCATAAGTGTCCAGGAAAACATGGCTGAGGTGGCAACCCTAAATGGAGCCCTAAATGTGTATGAGCCCTCAGCATATGTGTGTATGCTACTGAAAAACAGTAGTAACTTTTACTAGAAGCATTTTTACTAGTGTAAGTACATTGGAAACATACTTCTATTTAAAATTGAAATATACCAATGTACAATTCAATGTTGACCTTTCTATCTCTTTAAATTACAGGAAAAGGTACAGAAAAGAATTATGAAATTAAACTGCAAGGTTTATTTACTATGCATAATTAAGCTTTTTATATTGCAATCTCAAAGTCATTTACTGTCCCTTTAAACCTCATTGATGCATTCTAATCATATAATTGATATTGGTTTTTTTTTATGTATCCCCTTAATCCCTCATACTAACTATTTGTTAAGGAATGTATCCTCTGCAACACCCTTAACTAGCTCAGCAACATGCATGTACCTAGTATAGCCATTCATTACACTTGGCATACTTTGTGTCAGTTATGTTAATAGCATACACTGTGGTATTTTCTCATTTGCAAGCGTCACAGTATTTCTTGCATATATGCTTCCCTCTTCTTCATTAAAGTGAAGGTAAAGTTATCTTGATGTAAAAGTGTAACATTATTTGTTCCCCAAAATGAATATGCGTTTCATTGATCAATTTTTTTAATTGTGACTCTAAACTCAGTTTTTTCCGTTTTTACTTACTTTTTTTACGTCCGCAAATTCAACCCGTTGATGTATTTTTTATTTTTTTTCCATGGTTGGTCACGTTTTTATTGGAGCCTATTGAAAAGCTGGCCGTTAGGCAGTCGTCAATCTACATCATCTGCCGAACGGATGATCTGCACATATGCAAAAGAAAAATTCTTGATCTTTCAATCCAAGCGCGGTCCCGCATATTTGTTTTATTACTAGAAAAGACGAGTAGCCGATTAACGCATGCGCATTACTGACAGTAATCGCCAATTTGCGAATGAGCAATTCAACTGATAATCGTGAACGCGCTCTGTAGACACGCTCAACAAGACACTGAATAGGAGATAAGGAAATAGCAGTTGGGAGGAGTTAAGATCGTAATGGTAGGGAATTAGAAACATCTTTTATTTCATTAATATAAAACAAATTGTGGAATAAAAACATAATTTATGTAAGAACTTACCTGATAAATTCATTTCTTTCATATTAGCAAGAGTCCATGAGCTAGTGACGTATGGGATATACATTCCTACCAGGAGGGGCAAAGTTTCCCAAACCTTAAAATGCCTATAAATACACCCCTCACCACACCCACAATTCAGTTTAACGAATAGCCAAGAAGTGGGGTGATAAGAAAAAAGTGCGAAAGCATATAAAATAAGGAATTGGAATAATTGTGCTTTATACAAAAAAATCATAACCACCACAAAAAAGGGCGGGCCTCATGGACTCTTGCTAATATGAAAGAAATGAATTTATCAGGTAAGTTCTTACATAAATTATGTTTTCTTTCATGTAATTAGCAAGAGTCCATGAGCTAGTGACGTATGGGATAATGACTACCCAAGATGTGGATCTTTCCACACAAGAGTCATTAGAGAGGGAGGGATAAAATAAAGACAGCCAATTCCTGCTGAAAATAATCCACACCCAAAATAAAGTTTAATGAAAAACATAAGCAGAAGATTCAAACTGAAACCGCTGCCTGAAGTACTTTTCTACCAAAAACTGCTTCAGAAGAAGAAAATACATCAAAATGGTAGAATTTGGTAAAAGTATGCAAAGAGGACCAAGTTGCCGCTTTGCAAATCTGATCAACCGAAGCTTCATTCCTAAACGCCCAGGAAGTAGAAACTGACCTAGTAGAATGAGCTGTAATCCTCTGAGGCGGAGTTTTACCCGACTCAACATAGGCAAGATGAATTAAAGATTTCAACCAAGATGCCAAAGAAATGGCAGAAGTTTTCTGTCCTTTCTAGAACCGGAAAAGATAACAAATAAACTAGAAGTCTTTCGGAAAGACTTAGTAGCTTCAACATAATATTTCAAAGCTCTAACAATATCCAAAGAATGCAACGATTTCTCCTTAGAATTCTTAGGATTAGGACATAATGAAGGAACCACAATGTCTCTACTAATGTTGTTGGAATTCACAACTTAGGTAAAAATTCAAAAGAAGTTCGCAACACCGCCTTATCCTGATGAAAAATCAGAAAAGGAGACTCACAAGAAAGAGCAGATAATTCAGAAACTCTTCTGGCAGAAGAGATGGCCAAAAGGAACAAAACTTTCCAAGAAAGTAATTTAATGTCCAATGAATGCATAGGTTCAAATGGAGGAGCTTGAAGAGCCCCCAGAACCAAATTCAAACTCCAAGGAGGAGAAATTGACTTAATGACAGGCTTTATACGAACCAAAGCTTGTACAAAACAATGAATATCAGGAAGAATAGCAATCTTTCTGTGAAAAAGAACAGAAAGAGCAGAGATTTGTCCTTTCAAGGAACTTGCGGACAAACCCTTATCTAAACCATCCTGAAGAAACTGTAATATTCTCGGTATTCTAAAAGAATGCCAAGAAAAATGATGAGAACGACACCAAGAAATATAAGTCTTCCAGACTCTATAATATATCTCTCTGGATACAGATTTACGAGCCTGAAACATAGTATTAATCACAGAGTCAGAGAAACCTATTTGACCAAGAATCAAGCGTTCAATCTCCATACCTTTAAATTTAAGGATTTCAGATCCTGATGGAAAAAAGGACCTTGAGACAGAAGGTCTGGTCTTAACGGAAGAGTCCACGGTTGGCAAGAGGCCATCCGGACAAGATCCGCATACCAAAACCTGTGAGGCCATGCCGGAGCTACCAGCAGAACAAACGAGCATTCCTTCAGAATCTTGGAGATTACTCTTGGAAGAAGAACTAGAGGCGGAAAGATATAGGCAGGATGATACTTCCAAGGAAGTGATAATGCATCCACTGCCTCCGCCTGAGGATCCCGGGATCTGGACAGATACCTGGGAAGTTTCTTGTTTAGATGAGAAGCCATCAGATCTATTTCTGGAAGTTCCCACATTTGAATAATCTGAAGAAATACCTCTGGGTGAAGAGACCATTCGCCCGGATGCAACGTTTGGCGACTGAGATAATCCGCTTTCCAATTGTCCATACCTGGGATATGAACCGCAGAGATTAGACAGGAGCTGGATTCCGCCCAAACCAAAATTCGAGATACTTCTTTCATAGCCAGAGGACTGTGAGTCCCTCCTTGATGATTGATGTATGCCACAGTTGTGACATTGTCTATCTGAAAACAAATGAACAACTTTCTCTTCAGAAGAGGCCAAGACTGAAGAGCTCTGAAAATTGCACGGAGTTCCAAAATATTGATCGGAAATCTCACCTCCTGAGATTCCCAAACCCCTTGTGCCGTCAGATACCCCCACACAGCTCCCCAACCTGTAAGACTTGCATCTGTTGAGATTATAGTCCAGGTCGGAAGAACAAGAAGCCCCCTGAACTAAACGATGGTGATCTGTCCACCATGTCAGAGAGTGTCGTAAAATCGGTTTAAAGATATTAATTGAGATATCTTTGAGTAATCCCTGCACCATTGGTTCAGCATACAGAGCTGAAGAGGTCGCATGTGAAAACGAGCAAAGGAGATCGCATCTGATGCGGCAGTCCTAAGACCCAACATTTCCATGCATAAGGCTACCAAAGGGAATGATTGTGACTGAAGGTTTTGACAAGCTGATATCAATGTTAAACTTCTCTTGTCTGACAAGGACAGAGTCATAGACACTGAATCTATCTAGAAACCTAAAAAGGTTACCCTTGTCTGAGGAATCAATGAATTGATTGGTAAATTGATCCTCCAACCATGAACTTGAAGAAACAACACAAGTCGATTCGTATGAGATTCTTCGAAAATGAGAAGACTGAGCAAGTACCAAGATATCGTCCAAATAAGGAAATACCAAAACCCTGTTCTCTGATTACAGAAAGAAGGGCACCGAGAACCTTTGAAAAAAATTCTTGGAACTGAGGCTAGGCCAAACGGTAGAGCCAAAAAACTGGTAATGCTTGTCTAAAAAGAGAATCTCAGACACTAAAAGTGATCTGGATGAATCGGAATATGCAGATACACATCCTGTAAATATATTGTAGACATATAATGCCCTTGCTAAACAAAAGGCAGGATAGTCCTACAGTAACCATCTTGAATGTTGGTATCCTAACATAACGATTCAATAATGATAGATCCGGAACTGGTCTGAAGGAATTGACCTTCTTTGGTACAATGAAGAGATAAAATAAAACCCCAGCCCCTGTTCCAGAACTGGAACTGGCATAAATACTCCAGCCAACTCTAGATCTGAAACACATTTCAGAAATGCTGAGCCTTTGCTGTGTTAACTGGGACACGGGAAAGAAAAAAATCTCTTAGCAGGAGGCCTTAACTTGAAGCCAATTCTGTACCTTTCTGAAACAATGTTCTGAAACCAGAGATTGAGAACGGAATTGATCCAAATTTCTTTGAAGAAAACGTAATCTGCCCCATACCAGCTGAGCTGGAATAAGGGCCGCACCTTCATAGGTACTTAGGAGCTGGCTATAGGTTTCTATAAGGCTTGGATATATTCCAAACTGGAAATAGTTTCCAAACTGATACCGCTCCTGAGGATGAAGGATCAGGCTTTTGTTCCTTGTTGTGAGGAAAGGAACGAAAATGATTATTTACCCTGGAAAGAAAGGGAAAGCAAAGTTGACTTAGAAGACATATCAGCATTCCAAGTTTAATCCATAAAGCTTTTCTAGCTAAAATAGCTAGAGACATATACCTGACATCAACTCTAATGATATCAAAAGATGGTATCACCAATAAAATTATTAGCATGTTATAGAATAATAATAATGCTATAAAATTATGATCTGTTACTTGTTGCGCTAAAGCTTCTAACCAAAAAAGTTGAAGCTGCAGCAACATCCGCTAAAAATATAGCAGGTCTAAGAAGATTACCTGAACATAAGTAAGCTTTTCTTAGAAAGGATTCAATTTTCCTATCTAAAGGATCCTTAAATGAAGTACTATCTGCCGTAGGAATAGTAGTACATTAGCAGGAGTAGAGACAGCCCCATAACCTTAGGGATTTTTGTCCCAAAAAACTCTAATCTGTCAGATGGCACAGGATATAATTGCTTAAACGTCTAGAAGGAGTAAATAAATTACCCAAATTATTCCATTCCCTGGAAATTACTTCAGAAATAGCATCAGGGAGATAACACTTCTGGAATAACTACAGGAGATTTAAAAACCTTATTTAAACGTTTACATTTAGTATCAAGAGGACCAGAATCCTCTATTTCTAATGCAAATAATACTTCTTAAGTAAAGAACGAATAAATTCCATCTTGAACAAATACAAAGATTTATCAGCATCAACCTCTGAGACAGAAACCTCTGAACCAGAAGAACCATTATCAGTATCAGAATGATGATGTTCATTTAAAAATTCATCTAAAAAAAGAGAAGTTTTAAAAGACTTTTATGTATACTAGAAGGAGAAATAACAGACATAGCCTTCTTAATGGATTTAAAAAATAAAATCTCTTATGTTATCAGGAACACTCTGAAAATTAGATGTTGACGGAACAGCAACAGGTAATGTAACAGTACTAAAGGAAATTTTATCTGCATTAATAAGTTTGACATGACATGCAATACAAACAACAGCTGGAGAAACAGATACCAAAAGTTTATAGCAGATACACTTAGCTTGGTAGCTCCAGCACTGGGCAGTGATTTTCCTGAAGTATCTTCTGACTCAGTTGCAACGTGGAACATCTTGCAATATGTAAAAGAAAAAAACAACATATAAAGCAAAATTGATCAAATTCCTTAAATGACAGTTTCAGGAATGGGAAAAAAATGCCAGTGAACAAGCTTCTAGCAACCAGAAGCAATAAATAATGTGACTTAAATAATGTGGAGACAAAAGTGACGCCCATATTTTTTAGCGCCAAAAAAGACGCCCACATTATTTGGCGCCTAAATGCTTTTGGCGCCAAAAATGACGCCACATCCGGAACGCCGACATTTTTGACGCAAAAAACGTCAAAAAATGACGCAACTTCCGGCGACACGTATGACGCCGGAAACAGAAAAAAAAAATTTTGCGCCAAAAAAGTCAGCGCCAAGAATGACGCAATAAAATGAAGCATTTTCTGCCCCCGCGAGCCTAACAGCCCACAGGGAAAAAGTCAAATTTTTTAAGGTAAGAAAAAATGATTGAAACAAATGCATTTATCCCAAATATGAAACGGACTGTCTGAAAAATAAGGAATGTTGAACATTCTGAGTCAAGGCAAATAAATGTTTGAATACATATATTTAGAACTTTATAAAGTATAAAGTGCCCAACCATAGCTTAGAGTGTCACAGAAAATAAGATTTACTTACCCCAGGACACTCATCTACATGTTTGTAGAAAGCCAAACCAGTACTGAAACGAGAATCAGCAGAGGTAATGGTATATATAAGAGTATATCGTCGATCTGAAAAGGGAGGTAAGAGATGAATCTCTATGACCGATAACAGAGAACCTATGAAATAGACCCCGTAGAAGGAGATCACTGCATTCAAATAGGCAATACTCTCCTCACATCCCTCTGACATTCACTGCACGCTGAGAGGAAAACCGGGCTCCAACTTGCTGCGGAGCGCATATCAACGTAGAATCTAGCACAAACTTACTTCACCACCTCCATCGGAGGCAAAGTTTGTAAAACTGAATTGTGGGTGTGGTGAGGGGTGTATTTATAGGCATTTTAAGGTTTGGGAAACTTTGCCCCTCCTGGTAGGAATGTATATCCCATACGTCACTAGCTCATGGACTCTTGCTAATTACATGAAAGAAAGTTAGCGATTACCTTATTTAAATAATGACTAATTTGTTAGTGTATTCAGCTAGTAAATACTTTACCTTCACTTTAATTTCTCTCAATGTATGCCATGTTTGAAGAACTGGTACAGATTAAATTGCTCAGTGCCTATAAATTGTCCAATTTTGTATTTTCCCTTTCATGTTTTGCACACTTCTAAGTAGGGTGTATACTGCTTGCCTCTATTTTTGTATGTGTGATGCTGCTTTAAAAGGTTAAATGTATTTATTCACATGCACTTTTTTTACTGTTCTTTTTGGAGTGACCCACAAATTATAGCTCTCAGCAGGCAACCCAGAAGACTTTATATCTGGGGCACATCCCATCTAAGACATCAGATTTAAAAGTGATTTATGTCCCCTTCGCATCACTGTAGTACTGCTTTCTATCCATTATTTGCAATTCCAGGCATGTCAAGCTTTTTATATGATTCTTGCCTAAATAAATAAACAGACAGAGAGCAGAATCTAATTAGGTCAATTAAATCCTTTACCTAATAGACTTCTATGTGCCGTGCTACAAAACTCAGGTCCTGGTTTTTGCTCATAAGCTAACTTGAAGGTGTGCTAACCATATATATAAGAACAGAAGTGTGGTAACAGTAATTTAAAGGGATTTGGTATATGACAAGGTGATTATCTGGGAAAGACTCAATGTGTATATATATGTTTTGTGTATTTGTATGTGTGCGGGTATCTATGTACTGTATGTGTGTATTTGTATGTGTGCAGGTTTATATGTACTGTATGTGTATATTTGTATGTGTGCAGGTATCTATGTACTGTATGTGTGTATTTGTATGTGTGCATGTATCTATGTACTGTATGTGTATATTTGTATGTGTGCAGGTATCTATGTACTGTATGTGTGTATTTGTATGTGTGCATGTATCTATGTACTGTATGTGTGTATTTGTATGTGTGCATGTATCTATGTACTGTATGTGTGTATTTGTATGTGTGCATGTATCTATGTACTGTATGTGTATATTTGCATGTGTGCTGGTATCTATGTACTGTGTGTGTGTATTTGTATGTGTGCAGGTATATATGTACTGTATGTGTATATTTGTATGTGTGCATGTATCTATGTACTGTATGTGTGTATTTGTATGTGTGCAGGTATCTATGTACTGTATGTGTATATTTGTATGTGTGCAGGTATCTATGTACTGCATGTGTATATTTGTATGTGTGCATGTATCTATGTACTGTATGTGTATATTTGTATGTGTGCAGGTATCTATGTACTGTATGTGTGTATTTGTATGTGTGCATGTATCTATGTACTGTATGTGTGTATTTGTATGTGTGCATGTATCTATGTACTGTATGTGTATATTTGCATGTGTGCGGGTATCTATGTACTGTGTGTGTGTGCATTTGTATGTTTGCAGGTATATATGTACTGTATGTGTATATTTGTATGTGTACATGTATCTATGTACTGTATGTGTGTATTTGTATGTGTGCAGGTATCTATGTACTGTATGTGTATATTTGTATGTGTGCAGGTATCTATGTACTGTATGTGTATATTTGTATGTGTGCATGTATCTATATACTGTATGTGTATATTTGTATGTGTGCAGGTATCTATGTACTGTATGTGTGTATTTGTATGTGTGCAGGTATCTATGCACTGTATGTGTGTATTTGTATGTGTGCAGGTATCTATGTACTGTATGTGTATATTTGTATGTGTGCAGGTATCTATGTACTGTATGTGTATATTTGTATGTGTGCATGTATCTATGTACTGTATGTGTATATTTGTATGTGTGCAGGTCTCTATGTACTGTATGTGTGTATTTGTATGTGTGCATATATCTATGTACTGTATGTGTATATTTGTATGTGTGCAGGTATCTATGTACTGTATATGTGTATTTGTATGTGTGCAGGTATCTATGTACTGTATGTGTATATTTGTATGTGTGCAGGTATCTATGTACTGTATGTGTATATTTGTATGTGTGCATGTATCTATGTACTGTATGTGTATATTTGTATGTGTGCAGGTATCTATGTACTGTATGTGTATATTTGTATGTGTGCAGGTATCTATGTACTGTATGTGTGTATTTGTATGTGTGCATGTATCTATGTACTGTATGTGTGTATTTGTATGTGTGCAGGTATCTATGTACTGTATGTGTGTATTTGTATGTTAGCAGGTATCTATGTACTGTATGTGTGTATTTGTATGTGTGCATGTATCTATGTACTGTATGTGTATATTTGTATGTGTGCAGGTATCTATGTACTTTATGTGTGTATTTGTATGTGTGCAGGTATCTATGTACTGTATGTGTGCAGGTATCTATGTACTGTATGTGTGTATTTGTATGTGTTCATATATCTATGTACTGTATGTGTATATTTGTATGTGTGCAGGTATCTATGTACTGTATGTGTATATTTGTATGTGTGCAGGTATCTATGTACTGTATGTGTATATTTGTATGTGTGCAGGTATCTATGTACTGTATGTGTATATTTGTACAGGGAGTGCAGAATTATTAGGCAAATGAGTATTTTGACCACATCATCCTCTTTATGCATGTTGTCTTACTCCAAGCTGTATAGGCTCGAAAGCCTACTACCAATTAAGCATATTAGGTGATGTGCATCTCTGTAATGAGAAGGGGTGTGGTCTAATGACATCAACACCCTATATCAGGTGTGCATAATTATTAGGCAACTTCCTTTCCTTTGGCAAAATGGGTCAAAAGAAGGACTTGACAGGCTCAGAAAAGTCAAAAATAGTGAGATATCTTGCAGAGGGATGCAGCACTCTTAAAATTGCAAAGCTTCTGGAGCGTGATCATCGAACAATCAAGCGTTTCATTCAAAATAATCAACAGGGTCGCAAGAAGCATGTGGAAAAACCAAGGCGCAAAATAACTGCCCATGAACTGAGAAAAGTCAAGCGTGCAGCTGCCAAGATGCCACTTGCCACCAGTTTGGCCATATTTCAGAGCTGCAACATCACTGGAGTGCCCAAAAGCACAAGGTGTGCAATACTCAGAGACATGGCCAAGGTAAGAAAGGCTGAAAGACGACCACCACTGAAGAAGACACACAAGCTGAAACGTCAAGACTGGGCCAAGAAAAATCTCAAGACTGATTTTTCTAAGGTTTTATGGACTGATGAAATGAGAGTGAGTCTTGATGGGCCAGATGGATGGGCCCGTGGCTGGATTGGTAAAGGGCAGAGAGCTCCAGTCTGACTCAGACGCTAGCAAGGTGGAGGTGGAGTACTTGTTTGGGCTGGTATCATCAAAGATGAGCTTGTGGGGCCTTTTTGGGTTGAGGATGGAGTCAAGCTCAACTCCCAGTCCTACTGCCAGTTTCTGGAAGACACCTTCTTCAAGCAGTGGTACAGGAAGAAGTCTGCATCCTTCAAGAAAAACATGATTTTCATGCAGGACAATGCTCCATCACACGCGTCCAAGTACTCCACAGCGTGGCTGGCAAGAAAGGGTATAAAAGAAGAAAATCTAATGACATGGCCTCCTTGTTCACCTGATCTGAACCCCATTGAGAACCTGTGGTCCATCATCAAATGTGAGATTTACAAGGAGGGAAACAGTACACCTCTCTGAACAGTGTCTGGGAGGCTGTGGTTGCTGCTGCACGCAATGTTGATGGTGAACAGATCAAAACACTGACAGAATCCATGGATGGCAGGCTTTTGAGTGTCCTTGCAAAGAAAGGTGGCTAAATTGGTCACTGATTTGTTTTTGTTTTGTTTTTGAATGTCAGAAATGTATATTTGTGAATGTTGAGATGTTATATTGTTTTCACTGGTAAAAATAAATAATTGAAATGGCTATATATTTGTTTCTTTCATGTAATTAACAAGAGTCCATGAGCTAGTGACGTATGGGATATACATTCCTACCAGGAGGGGCAAAGTTTCCCAAACCTTAAAATGCCTATAAATACACCCCTCACCACACCCACAAATCAGTTTTGTTCCTTTTGGCCATCTCTTCTGCTAGAAGAGTTTCTGAATTATCTGCTCTTTCGTGTGAGTCTCCTTTTCTGATTTTTCATCAGGATAAGGCGGTGTTGCGAACTTCTTTTCAATTTTTACCTAAAGTTGTGAATTCCAACAACATTAGTAGAGAAATTGTGGTTCCTTCATTATGTCCTAATCCTAAGAATTCTAAGGAGAAATCATTGCATTCTTTGGATGTTGTTAGAGCTTTGAAATATTATGTTGAAGCTACGAAATCTTTCCGTAAGACTTCTAGTCTATTTGTTATCTTTTCCGGTTCTAGGAAAGGCCAGAAAGCTTCTGCCATTTCTTTGGCATCTTGGTTGAAATCTTTAATTCATCTTGCCTATGTTGAGTCGGGTAAAACTCCGCCTCAAAGAATTACAGCTCATTCTACTAGGTCAGTATCTACTTCCTGGGCGTTTAGGAATGAAGCTTCGGTTGACCAGATCTGCAAAGCAGCAACTTGGTCTTCTTTGCATACTTTTACTAAATTCTACCATTTTGATGTATTTTCTTCTTCTGAAGCAGTTTTTGGTAGAAAAGTTCTTCAGGCAGCGGTTTCAGTTTGAATCTTCTGCTTATGTTTTTTGTTAAACTTTATTTTGGGTGTGGATTATTTTCAGCAGGAATTGGCTGTCTTTATTTTATCCCTCCCTCTCTAGTGACTCTTGTGTGGAAAGATCCACATCTTGGGTAGTCATTATCCCATACGTCACTAGCTCATGGACTCTTGTTAATTACATGAAAGAAAACATAATTTATGTAAGAACTTACCTGATAAATTCATTTCTTTCATATTAACAAGAGTCCATGAGGCCCACCCTTTTTTGTGGTGGTTATGATTTTTTTGTATAAAGCACAATTATTCCAATTCCTTATTTTATATGCTTCGCACTTTTTCTTATCACCCCACTTCTTGGCTATTCGTTAAACTGATTTGTGGGTGTGGTGAGGGGTGTATTTATAGGCATTTTAAGGTTTGGGAAACTTTGCCCCTCCTGGTAGGAATGTATATCCCATACGTCACTAGCTCATGGACTCTTGTTAATATGAAAGAAATGAATTTATCAGGTAAGTTCTTACATAAATTATGTTTTTTTGTTAAGTTACCTAATAATTATGCACAGTAATAGTCACCTGCACACACAGATATCCCCCTAAAATAGCTAAAACTAAAAACAAACTAAAAACAACTTCCAAAAATATTCAGCTTTGATATTAATGAGTTTTTTGGGTTCATTGAGAACATGGTTGTTGTTCAATAATAAAATTAATCCTCAAAAATACAACTTGCCTAATAATTCTGCACTCCCTGTATGTGTGCAGGTATCTATGTACTGTATGTGTATATTTGTATGTGTGCAAATTTAAAAAAAAAAAAAATAATGTAAATTGTGTTTGACATCCTTTATCATGAGCTATTCATATAAATTCTTTTTTTTGGCATGTATTTTAGTTCAAAGTCCTGCCCCAAGTCAGATTTTCTTAATTATCTATTAGTTATTAAAGGGACATTCGGTCAAATCTGAAAAGCACATGAGTTACATCTTTGAAAAGAAACATATTTGTAATATATATGTATTGGCAAAAATGCTTCTAGTAAAGTTAATTCTGTTTTAGTGTTAACATTTTTCTCTGCACGCGCATGTGAAGCATAGCTAGATATTCTCAGTGCACCAACATTTTAAATACCACAGTTGCTCAGAGAACCAGTGGGGCTTGTATCATCTCAGTAATTAACAAATTCAGCCAATACCAGATGGTACAAGCACCTTAGGCTCTCTAAACAAGTGCTGTGTTTAAAATGCTGGTGCACGGTGCATACATAAATACACGTTTGAAACAGCTATAGCTTTTATTAGAAGCATTTTTGCCAATACATGTATAGTACAAAATGATTCTATTCAAACCTGAAATGCAGCTATGTGAATTCCATTTTTGGCAGGAATGTCCCTTTAATTCGCTAAGCTTTAGATGATTTATCTGTATTTATCTGCATCAATATGTCTCACCTTTTTCATAGCAACTAACACTTCCACTATAGTTATAACACATGTTCATAAATACTAACCCCAACCAGTAAATTACTTTTTTGACCAGTAAATCAATTCTCAATTTTTCATAAGAGAAAACAAAATTGACAAATATTTTTTGTATATAACATTTATAAAACAAATTTTCATATATAAATCATTTAAAGTCTTTTTCATTTAACTGAGAGGACACTTGGGATCAAGGGGCATCTGGTCAAGAGACTAATTAAAGGGACATCCAAACCCAAAAATTTTAATTCATAGTTTAAATAGTGCAGAGACGGCTCTAGAGCTAGTGAGGCAAAACTAAAATATGAGGCTGCTTTTAACACACAAAAGAAAACAAAATGCACAAATTAGCCACACATTTATTTGTAAAAACTCAAACACTGTTATCTGGGTCCTAAGAAGTATTTGGCTGGCTCAATATTCTTACTGGCTCCTGAATGTGAAATCCATCTGTCCCCTTTATCAATGGCACGCTTTTGTGGGCCCAACACTATCATCAGGTGTGGGGGTATGAATTGGTGCAACGTACATCCTGTATTTAGTTTATGACGATATAAGGAGGTGTAATATGTAGTGTTATTTTTCATAAAGGGCACACTGAATGTTGGGACAGTGGTTGGCCATACAGAGGCCAGGGTATACCAAAAAGGGGGATAAGGGGACTTGGCTGTTGGACTCCACAAATTTGTCTTGCCCAGGAATGTGCAAATGCAAAGGGTGGCCCTGCAGCTGTTACAGTGCCCTCTGGTTCTGTGCTCCCTTGCTGCGGTGGTGCAAAGTAAGGTAAAAAGTACTGAGCTTCCCTACCAAACATGACCAAACATGACAGCCATGCAGATAGAGCCTAGTGAGTCACTGTGAATGCAGCTGAAGAACACACATTGCTTCTCTGCTGACTGCAGTTCATTCATCACGCATTTCAGTTAAACTGGGGCAGCATGTATAGCAGACAAGGCATTCATTAAACATAGGGCTTATTGCTGCAGGAGTCCCTACACTATGACATTCCTAGACACTATGTCACCAACAACTGTTTGTCCAAAGAAAAAATAAGGCAGATTTTATTTCTCTGTGTGAGGCCCCATCATAAGTGAGGCCTTAGGCGATCACCATTTGACCTAATGGTAGAGCCGCCTTTGAGATAGAGCACTCAATTTTAAACAACTTTCCTATTTACTTCTGTTATCAAATTTGTTTCATTCTCTTGGTATCCTTAGGAGCAGCAGTGCACTAATGGGAGCTAGTTGAACACATCGGGTGAGCAAATGACAAGAGTTATATTTGTATAGCCACCAATCAGCAGCTAGTTCCAAACAGTTCATTGCTGCTCCTGAGCCTACCTAGGTATGCCTTTCAACAAAGGATAACAGTAGAATAAAGCAAATTAGAAAATAGAAGTCATTTAGAGAGTTGTTTAAAATTGCATGCTCTGTCTCCATCATTACAGTTTAATTTTGATTTTACTGTCTCTTTAAGTACCCACAGGGGTTGTAATCATTTTTAAAAGAAATAGAAAACCAGAAGATGCACCACAATAGTACATTTATCTAAGAGACCATTTATTAATGAGACTAAATGTGCAAAACATACTCACAAGCATGATGCAAGTACAAGGTGCTATAATCGCCTTTCTGTGTTGATGTCCACTTTGCCCTGATTTCGATCTGGAATTACAGTAACCAAAAACTGACAGACTGCTATCAATTATACTTTATTTATAAAGTGCCAACATGTGCTGCAGCGCTGTTCATGGGTACAATTCCCAGAAGTAAAACTATGATACAAACTTCTAAGAGACAAGACAAAATTTGACAAATACAGGAGGAATTAAGAGCCCTATTCCTGTGGGAACTTAAAATCTAGAAGACTATCATTTAAATAAAACTTTTCACCTTGCTCTCGCATCAGTACAGGTAGAAAACCCTTTATTCAAACTGCTTGGGACCAGAAAATGTTTGAATTTCATAACAGTTTGGATTTTGGAATATTTGCATCTTTAAAATGGGACAGTTTGGAGCAGGAATGGAACCAGGTGTAAACAATAACTTATGTCACTTACACAATATTTACATGTCATAACATAGCTTTTACATGCAACCTAAATGTAGTTTTGTCATTTTTAATACTTTTGTATACATAGTACCCTCAGAAAGATAGTACAGTACTGTAATCAGAAAGGAAATATTTGTTGTTTTAAATAAATATAGACTGTTATTTGAATTTTAGACACAAAAAACTAAAGCAAAGAAACAGACAGAGAAGATTGTGACTTACAGATGGAGAAAAATAGTAATTTCTGATAATTTTATTTAAAAAAAAAAAATAATTCATTAAAAAGTTTGGATTTCAGAATAATGTGTGTGAGGCCCCATCATAAGTGATGCCTTAGGCGATCGCCATTTGGCCTAATGGTTTTGGAATTCCAGATTTGGGGATTGTACCTTTACTTACATTACCAGATGCCATATAATTTAAAAGCCAAGCCATATAAATCAAACGGACACCAGAACATCTTGCAACAAAAATAGTATGTAGCTATAACAAAGTCTATTTGTTAGAATAAAATCCATTGTCAGCATTATTTAGATATTGAACATATAGATCATTGTTAAATATGGCCTACAACTCTGTTGGATACTGCTCTGTTGCCTGCTAATTAGGAAGGGAAGCAAAAAAAGAGGTTGAGTGGATGACTATAGAAAACATAACTAATGTCGTATTAGAATTACTCCTAAGAAAAAAGACAGGAGGACTTTTAACGTGCAGTAAGTTTAAACATACCACAGCATCTAACATTTCAATGGCTCATTTCACTGTGCACACTACTTGACTAATTTCACTTGGCAAATTAATTTCCCTATGGTGCTTTTTATCTGGTAAATTACTTAGCACCTCATTATCATAATGCACTTGAGAAATTTTATGAGGCACATTTAACAGTGGTAATATTGGTGTGGCATACCACAGCACTCTATTCTGAATATTTCGTTAAAGCATTTTACGACAAATTACTCAGTGGCACATTTTAATAGGAGAGCTTTTATATTGAATTTTTGATTGCTGATATACTGACCAATTAACTTAAAGAAAATATATTAAATCCACTTACTGAGTACAGTCCAAGTACTATAGGCCAAGAATATACGATCGATTTTGGAACTAGAAGTTATGTCAGGGGATGACAAATGTATGTGATACTCATGAGCCATTTAGACTTCTTTTTCACCTTGCACGTTGAAAATACAATTCCCTTCAGCAATTAGAGCCACATCCACAGATTACAATACTGAAGTAAAAACTGCAAGTTCTGAATGTTCTACTAAATTCATCTAACAGCCATGTTACTGGTGTGTTACTTATAATTCCATCAATACAGTTAACTCTAGTAGGATAAGAGTTCAACAGTAAGTCTTACAGAGTACTCAAGAGGCTAAAAACGTAAAGCAACAGGCCTCCAGTGGAATTGCTGACAGAATTGCTGATTAACAACAGGGGAAAAAAAGTGGATGCAGTTGGTGTATAAAAATTGATAAAGTTCAAAAAGAAATATAGATTTTTAAAAATGATACTGAATACAACACCTTGAACAAACAAAATAACTGATAAGTTTCAAAATGAATTGATAAAGAAAAAATAAATAAAAAGAGATGAAAGAGATTACAGTAAGGTGAGGTATTTACCTTTAATAGATTTAAACATAGAGACACTGGGAAAAATCAGATGGGTTGTGTTGCAGAATAAAAGGAAAAATCATTTAAAAGTGGATAGCTCTGAGGAAACTGGAATTGTCATGATTAACAGAACAAGCCTCTAGCATGAGGGACAACAGTAGGGAATCTTCAGAAACCTCCAATAGATTTAAAGGGACACTGTACCCAAAAATTTTCTTTCGTGATTCAGATTGAGCATGAAATTTTAAGCAACGTTCTAATTTACTCCTATTATCAAATTTTCTTCATTCTCTTGGTATCTTTATTTGAAATGCAAGAATGTAAGTTTAGATGCCGGCCCATTTTTGGTGAACAACCTGGGTTGTCCTTGCTGATTGGTGGATAAATTCATCCACCAATAAAAAGTGCTGTCCAGAGTACTGAAACCAAAAAAAAAGCTTAGATGCCTTCTTTTTCAAATAATGATAGTAAGAGAATGAAGAAAAATTGATAATAGGAGTAAATTAGAAAGTTGCTTAAAATTGCATGCTCTTTCTGAATTATAAAAGAAAAAAATTGGGTTCAGTGTCCCTTTAAGTTTTTATCTACAGAGGAAGCAGCTATTTCTGATCCCTCTAATTCGTCTCCATTTTTAGGGAATGTCAATCCCAATGTGGTCCTCTTTCTGGAGAAACAACCCATTAATACACAGAAATCAGGGAAGAAAAATGCCTTTCACAAAGGGTCTGTAGGGAAAGAGGTACAACCGTACAAAAAGAGAAATTACAAAGATAAAAGAGGGAATCTTTATCTGATGATGAAATTAGAATAGATAAGGGACATAATGTTTTTAAACTGATTGTAGATTTAAACAAATGTACTCATAAAATTTTCACTTCAAAAACATATCGCTCAGAAGAAGCTGCATAGAGGAAATATAAAAGGGTCTCCTATTTTATTAGGCCTAGATTTGGAGTTTGGCGTTAGCCGTGAAAACCAGCGTTAGAGGCTCCTAACGCTGGTTTTAGGCTAACTCCGTCCGGTATTTGGAGTCACTCAAAAAAGGGTCTAACGCTCACTTTTCAGCCGCGACTTTTCCATACCGTAGATCCCCTTACGTCATTTGCGTATCCTATCTTTTCAATGGGATCTTTCTAACTTCGGTATTTAGAGTCGTGTCTGAAGTGAGCGTTAGAAATCTAACGACAAAACTCCAGCCGCAGAAAAAAGTCAGTAGTAAAGAGCTTTCTGGGCTAACGCCGGTTCATAAAGCTCTTAACTACTGTACTCTAAAGTACACTAACACCCATAAACTACCTATGTACCCCTAAACCAAGGTCCCCCCACATCGCCGCCACTCGATTCATTTTTTTTAACCCCTAATCTGCCGACTGCCACCTACGTTATACTTATGTACCCCTAATCTGCTGCCCCTAACACCGCCGACCCCTGTATTATATTTATTAACCCCTAATCTGCCCCTCCCCAACGTCGCCGCCAGCTACCTACAATAATTAACCCCTAATTTGCCGACCACAAAGCGCCGCCACCTACATTATAGCTATGTACCCCTAATCTGCTGCCCATAACACCGCCGACCCCTATATTATATTTATTAACCCCTAATCTGCCCCCCTCAACGTCGCCTCCACCTGCCTACACTTATTAACCCCTAATCCGCCTCACTAACCCTATAATAAATAGTATTAACCCCTAATCTGCACTCCCTAACATCGCCGACACCTAACTTCAATTATTAACCCCTAATCTGCCGACCGGAGCTCACCGCTATTCTAATAAATGTATTAACCCCTAAAGCTAAGTCTAACCCTAACACTAACACCCCCCTAAGTTAAATATAATTTTAATCTAACGAAATAAATTAACTCTTATTAAATAAATTATTCCTATTTAAAGCTAAATACTTACCTGTAAAATAAACCCTAATATAGCTACAATATAAATTATAATTACATTGTAGCTATTTTAGAATTAATATTTATTTTACAGGCAACTTTGTAATTATTTTAACCAGGTACAATAGCTATTAAATAGTTAAGAACTATTTAATAGTTACCTAGTTAAAATAATTACAAAATTACCTGTAAAATAAATCCTAACCTAAGTTACAATTAAACCTAACACTATACTATCATTAAATTAATTAAATAAAATACCTACAATTACCTACAATTAAACCAAACACTACACTATCAATACATTAATTAAATACAATATCTACAAATAACTACAATGAAATAAACTAACTAAAGTACAAAAAATAAAAAAGAACTAAGTTACAAAAAATAAAAAAATATTTACAAACATAAGAAAAATATTACAACAATTTTAAACTAATTACACCTACTCTAAGCCCCCTAATAAAATAACAAAGCCCCCCAAAATAAAAAAATGCCCTACCCTATTCTAAATTACTAAAGTTAAAAGCTCTTTTACCTTACCAGCCCTGAACAGGGCCCTTTGTGGGGCATGCCCCAAGAAGTTCAGCTCTTTTGCCTGTAAAAAAAACATACAATACCCCCCCAACATTACAACCCACCACCCACATACCCCTAATCTAACCCAAACCCCCCTTAAATAAACCTAACACTAAGCCCCTGAAGATCTTCCTACCTTGTCTTCACCATACCAGGTTCACCGATCGGTCCAGAAGAGCTCCTCCGATGTCCTGAACCAAGCCCAAGCGGGGGGCTGAAGATGTCCATGATGCGGTAGAAGTCTTCATCCAAGCGGGGCAGAAGAGGTCTTCCATCCAATTGAAGTCTTCATCCAAGCGGGGCAGAAGAGGTCTTCCATCCGATTGAAGTCTTCATCCAGGCGGCATCTTCTAACGACATCCATCTGGAGCGGAGCGGCAGCATCCTGAAGACCTCCGACGCGGAACATCCATCCTGGCCGACGACTGAACGACGAATGACGGTTCCTTTAAATGAAGTCATCCAAGATGGCGTCCCTCGAATTCCGATTGGCTGATAGGATTCTATCAGCCAATCGGAATTAAGGTAGGAATATTCTGATTGGCTGATGGAATCAGCCAATCAGAATCAAGTTCAATCCGATTGGCTGATCCAATCAGCCAATCAGATTGAGCTCGCATTCTATTGGCTGTTCCGATCAGCCAATAGAATGCGAGCTCAATCTGATTGGCTGATCGGAATCCTATCAGCCAATCGGAATTCGAGGGAATCCGATTGGCTGATAGAATCCTATCAGCCAATCGGAATTCGAGGGACGCCATCTTGGAGGACGTCATTTAAAGGAACCGTCATTCGTCGTTCAGTCGTCGGCCAGGATGGATGTTCCGCGTCGGAGGTCTTCAGGATGCTGCCGCTCCGCTCCAGATGGATGTCGATAGAAGATGCCGCCTGGATGAAGACTTCAATCGGATGGAAGACCTCTTCTGCCCCGCTTGGATGAAGACTTCAATCGGATGGAAGACCTCTTCTGCCCCGCTTGGATGAAGACTTCTACCGGATCATGGACATCTTCAGCCCCCCGCTTGGGCTTGGATCAGGACATCGGAGGAGCTCTTCTGGACCAATCGGTGAACCTGGTATGGTGAAGACAAGGTAGGAAGATCTTCAGGGGCTTAGTGTTAGGTTTATTTAAGGGGGTTTTGGGTTAGATTAGGGGTATGTGGGTGGTGGGTTGTAATGTTGGGGGGGGTATTGTATGTTTTTTTTTACAGGCAAAAGAGCTGAACTTCTTGGGGCATGCCCCGCAAAGGGCCCTGTTCAGGGCTGGTAAGGTAAAAGAGCTTTTAACTTTAGTAATTTAGAATAGGGTAGGGCATTTTTTATTTTGGGGGGCTTTGTTATTTTATTAGGGGGCTTAGAGTAGGTGTAATTAGTTTAAAATTGTTGTAATATTTTTCTTATGTTTGTAAATATTTTTTTATTTTTTGTAACTTAGTTCTTTTTTATTTTTTGTACTTTAGTTAGTTTATTTCATTGTAGTTATTTGTAGATATTGTATTTAATTAATGTATTGATAGTGTAGTGTTAGGTTTAATTGTAGGTAATTGTAGGTATTTTATTTAATTAATTTAATGATAGTATAGTGTTAGGTTTAATTGTAACTTAGGTTAGGATTTATTTTACAGGTAATTTTGTAATTATGTTAACTATTTTAGCTGGTTAAAATAATTACAAAGTTGCCTGTAAAATAAATATTAATCCTAAAATAGCTACAATGTAATTATAATTTATATTGTAGCTATATTAGGGTTTATTTTACAGGTAAGTATTTAGCTTTAAATAGGAATAATTTATTTAATAAGAGTTAATTTATTTTGTTAGATTAAAATTATATTTAATTTAGGGGGGTGTTAGTGTTAGGGTTAGACTTAGCTTTAGGGGTTAATACATTTATTAGAATAGCGGTGAGCTCGGCAGATTAGGGGTTAATGTTTGAAGTTAGGTGTCAGCGATGTTAGGGAGGGCAGATTAGGGGTTAATACTATTTATTATAGGGTTAGTGAGGCGGATTAGGGGTTAATAACTTTATTATAGTAGCGGTGCGGTCCGCTCGGCAGATTAGGGGTTAATAAGTGTAGGCAGGTGGAGGCGACGTTGTGGGAGGCAGATTAGGGGTTAATAAATATAATATAGGGGTCGGCGGTGTTAGGGGCAGCAGATTAGGGGTACATAAGGATAATGTAAGTAGCGGCGGTTAACGGAGCAGCAGATTAGGGGTTAAAAATAATATGCAGGGGTCAGCGATAGCGGGGGCGGCAGATTAGGGGTTAATAAGTGTAAGGTTAGGGGTGTTTAGACTCGGGATAAATGTTAGGTGCAGACTTAGGAAGTGTTTACGCATAGCAAACAATGGGGCTGCGTTAGGAGCTGAACGCGGCTTTTTTGCAGGTGTTAGGTTTTTTTTCAGCTCAAACAGCCCCATTGTTTCCTATGGGGGAATCGTGCACGAGCACGTTTTTGAGGCTGGCCGCATCCGTAAGCAACTCTGGTATCGAGAGTTGGAGTGGCGTTAAAAATGCTCTACGCTCCTTTTTTGGAGCCTAACGCAGCGATTCTGTGGACTCTCAATACCAGAGTTATTTTTATGGTGCGGGCAGAAAAAAGCCGGCGTTAGCTACGCGGGTCCTTACCGACAAAACTCTAAATCTAGCCGTTAGATTTCAAGAAAATGAATAGAATTACAAATTTAAAAGATGCTTTAGTATACATATAACAAGATGATTTGTGTGGCTATTTAGATCAAGAGAAATAGTTGAATAACCATTTTGAAGGCTATATACATACTGATTTCAAATTGTGATCTAGGTTTAACCCACCAAAGCAGGGGTTGTTATATATAGACCTGTTTCAGTTTTTATTGATGAATGACTTTAAGATATTAACAAATACATTGATAGCTCCTCATAATTTGTGGCCTTATGGACAAAAAGTGCTGTAAAATTTAAAGGGACAAGAAAGTCAAAATTAAACTTTCATGATTCAGATAGGGCATGCCATTTTAAGCAGCTTTCTTATTTACTTTAATCATCAAATTTGCTTTGTTCCTTTGGTATTCTTTGTTAAGAGCTAAACTTAGGTAGGCTCATTTGCTAGTTTCTAATCACTTTAAGACTGCCTCTTATCTTAATGCATTTAATTCATGTGTGCCACATAGATAATATAGGGCTCACTCCCATGGAGTTATTTATAAGTCAGCACTGATTGGATAAAAGAACTGAAATGAGGCGGGAATCTGCAGAGGTCAATAAAGTATATTATTATAACTGTGTTGGTTATGCAAAACTGTAAAATGGGTAATAAAGGGTTTATTTAAACAATAAAAATCCTGGAGTTGACTGTCCCTTTAAAGTGATGGTCAATTTCAGACTTTAAGAATTCTGCAATGAAAAATACATTAGTATACAAGCAAAACCGCATAATTATGTTTCAAAAAGTATACAGATAGTTGTCGACTTACGACCACATTACGTTCTGACTGTCCGGTCGTAAGGTGATTTGGACGTAATTCGGTCGATATAGCTACGGCAAGTAAATAAAATGGTCTAATGTAGGGTGTAGGGCAGATAGGTCTGCCGCTACACATCACAGGTATTTTGGACTATGACATGGTAAGAGGAGGCGACACATGCAAAAGCTGCTGCTTACGACAGTCACTCTCGTATTGCCTGCACATAAGCACCGCTGCCTGCAGTACGACACATGGTTGTAAGTATAGATGGTCATAAGTCGCATAGGTTGTAAGTCGACGAGTATCTGTATATATATTTTATAATAAAATATTTATAATCCTACTTAGTATCTTCTTTTCCTCCGCCCCCATTCATTTCCTCTTTTGGCTGGGCTTTGACATAGAGAGCAGTCCCATCCACTCTCTACATAGGCTTCCTAAGGGCTTCAAATGGATGGAATTCAAGAATGTCATATGTCACACACATTGATTGGATGTTCATTGGAATTGTCATAAAAAACAACGAGTTCAACCTAGTGGGCCAGAATAACATTGTAATAGAAACCTCATTAGCCGAGGATTACCATTAATTTAAAGGGACATTGTACACTAGATTTTTCTTTCCATAAATGTTTTGTAGATGATCCGTTTATATTGCCTATCTCTGAATGTTTTTGTAACAATGTATAGTTTTGCTTATTTTTAAATAACATTGTGCTGATTTTCACAAGGAAGCCCGAAAGTTTTAAATGTATACTGATGTCTACAGATTTAAGCTTGCTCCTGTTTGTCTTATGGGTCTTTTCATATGCAGGGAGGGGAAAAAAAATTCAGCCCCTTTCACTGGGTGTACCAGCCTAACCTCATCAATAGTGCTAAACTAGGAGTTTCTAAGGAATTTTTTAAAATGTTTTATACTGAATTTTTATATTAGTATCTGTGCATATTATTCTTTATACTAGTGCCTATTACATGCAGTTATGTGAAAATTGGTGTATACTGTCCCTTTAATGAAAGATGATTCAATAGTGATTCAACAGGCAGACAAAGGATGTGGTGCAGTATTTTACAATAATGAAGATTATGTGTTAGTGGCTAATAATATTTTATATGCTGAAGATTATTTCAAACAGTTGATCTCCGATCCTACAGTACAGTTTACTAAAGAATTATTAGATCTAATTCATTTTGGATATAAAGAATGGATTTTAACTAAGAGTGAACGAGATTATGTGATTCCACCACAACCAGTGGTCCATTTCAAATACCACTTACCTAAAATCCACAAAAACGTATAAAAACCTCCTGGAAGACCTATTATTGCAGGTATAAATAGCATCACAGACAAATTATCAGCATATATCAAAATGTTCTTATAAATGTCAGTAAGTTGGATTCATATATCAAAGATACTACTGATTTAATGGTTAAATTGTCCACGTTACAGAAGGGGGATGATTTTATTTGGATGACGTTCAATATTAATGCAATAGTAATGTACAACACTGTGCACTAATCTAAAATGATAAACGAAAGGATATAGTCCTTGAAAATGAATGTATTCCTTTAAGAAAGGATAGTTCTTGGGAAGTGTATATCCCTTTAAGATCGTCAAATTTCCACAGCAGTATCCTCAAAATCTTTCTGTATTTTGTTTGCTCTGTTATTATTTCACACCTACCCCCTACTCAGCTAACCAGCCCGCCCACCTTCCTGCTGTATTTAATGGTGATCGCTGCACGGCCGCACCACTTGTGCACCAAAGGCAAGCCCGTCAGCACCAGTCCGCGCCCCGACTCCACTCAACTTCATGAACCTTGGCTCCAGAAACTGCTGCCATTATGACGCTAGTACCCTCCACGCGCTCAACACTGGTAGATTATCCACCTGCAACCACGCATCCCCGACCAACTCCTTCGGAACTTTCACCTGCCGCAACTGCTCCTTCCCCTCCCTCCGGACCACAACCTAACCAACTAACCCATCCAAAAACAGCCACAATTACCTCAACTGCATTCTCCTCAACACCCGCTCCATCCACAAGCACGCCCTCAAAATCTTGAACCTGCTAGACTCCACCTCCCCTGACTTCACCTTCCTCACGAGACCTGGCTAAACCCTGCATCAGTGCCAGACATTGCCACTGCGATACCCGACGGCTACAAGATCTGCCACAAAGACAGTAGAAACTGAACTGGATGAGGCATCACCATCATCCACAAACACACCATCCAAGTCACAACCAGCTCCGATGACGACGCACCAGGCTTAGAACACCTACACTTCAAGATCAAGGTTAACCCCAACACCACCCTCATCTACAGACCTCCTGGACCTCGTCCCGCCTTCTGAGACTCCATCACCATCCACATCGCACCCCATGCCCTCACCTCAATGGACTACATCCTCCTCGGTGACCTCAACTTCCATCTTGACAACCCCAACGATTACAACACCCTCCTGGAAAACCTCGGAACTATCGGACTGAAGCAACTCGAAAACTAGCCAACCCACACAGCTGGCCACACCCTCGACCCGATCTTGTCCTCAGGCAACCACATCTCAGTTAATCACATCACCAAACTCTTCTGGACTGACCACAACTGCATACACTTCTCCTTCAACAAACCCACCACCCACCTCCGACAGTACCACCCGCCCCGCTGAAACTGGAACAACATCACCCAAGACCAACTACACTGCACCCTAAACAAATTATCCCCACCTACCTCCACAGACGCCAACTCCTCCGCCCGCAACCTCCACCGCTGGATTACAGACTGCTTCAACACCCTCGCCCCTCTAAAAAAAACATCTGGCTGCCAAACTACCAACAAAGCCAGCTGGTTCACCCCGGCCCTCTAGGACTCTAAACGCCACTGCAGATGACTGGAAGGAATCTGGAGATCCAGCAAGATTCTTCTGGATAAAGCTGCCTTTAAGGAAGCAATCACCACCTCATAAAAACCGCCAAAAAAACAGCCATCCAGGACAGAATCAACTCTAATGCACAAAACAGCAAGGAGTTGTTCTCAGTCATCAAGGAATTCTCTAAACCCAACAGCGACACCACCAACATTCCACCCTTCCAGGACCTCTGCAATACCCTTGCTGCACACTTCCACCATAAGATCCTCGACATCTATGACACGTTCACGCCTCATAACTCGACCCTTCACCACCCACTCCACTACACCCAACTACACCCCTCCCAAATTCGCCCCCCCCCTCACCACACACAGACTATCTGGAGCCCCGTCACCACAGATGACACCCTCAGAATCATGAAATCCATCCACTCTGGTGCACTCTTGGACCCATGCCCTTATCACATATTCAACAAAGCAAACAACACCATCGCCCCTGAACTCCGCCGTACTATCAACTGCTCCATCAAAACCAACACTTTCCTGGATATCTGGAAGCACTCGGAACTGAAACCCCTGATGAAGAAACCGTCGGCAGACCCCACGGACCCAAAAAACTACTGCCCCATCTCTCTACTCCCCTTCCCGGCCAAAGTCATAGAGAAGTCCATAAACTTGCAACTTATTGACCACATTGGGGCCAACTACACCCTGGACCACTCCCAATCCGGTTTCAGAAGCAACCACAGTACCGAGACCGCCCTCCTCGCCGCCACAGACGACATCTGTGCCATGCTCGACTCAGGAGAAACCGCCGCCCTAATCCTCCTAGACCTCTCAGCAGCTTTCAACACTGTCGACCACAACACCCTCCACACCCGCCTACACGACGCTGGCATCTGCAACAAAGCCCTGGAATGGATCACCTCCTTCCTCACGGGCAGGACCCAGAAAGTTAGACTCCCGCCTTTCTCCTCCAAACCCACACCAGTCAACTGCAGTATACCGCAAGGCTCTTCGCTGAGCCCCACCCTCTTCAACATCTACATGGCCCCTCTTGCCGCCATTGTCCGACGCAACAACCTCAACATCGTCTCCTACGCCGATGACACCCAGTCATCTCACTCACCCGAGATCCCACCACCGCCATAAAGAATGTCCACGAAGGTCTGACAGCAGTCGCTGCCTGGATGAAGGACAACTGGCTCAAACTGAACAGACAAAACCGAAGTCCTCCTCCTCAGACCCAATAAAACTGGATGGGACGATTCCTGGTGGCTCACAATCCTCGGTCACCCTCTGACCCCAACCGACCATGCACAAAATCTAGGCTTCATCCTGGACTCCTCACTCTCCATGGACCGACAAATCAATGCCATCACCTCAACATGCTTCCACATTCTCCACCTGCTACAAAAAATCTTCAAGTGGATCCCTACCGAAACCAAGAAAACAGTCACCCACGCCCTCGTCAGCAGTCGGTTAGACTACGGCAATGCACTCTACACCAGCTCCACCATCAAACTCCAAAAGAAACTCCAACGTATCCAGAACGCCTCAGCCAGACTCATCCTTGACATCCCTCTCCAATGCCACATCACCAAAACACCTAAAGAACCTTCACTGGCTCCCCATCAACAAGAGAATCACCTTCAAGCTCCTTACCCACGCGTTCAAGGCCCTACACATCATCGCACCCGAATACCTCAACCACCACGTAAATTTCTACACTCCCGTGAGACAACTCCGATCAGCCGACCAAGCACTCGCAGTCATCCCCCGCATCAGCAAATCCACAGCGAGCGGAAGATCCTTCTCCCACATGGCAGCAAAGACATGGAACACCCTCCCGCTGCACCTCAGACAATCCACCTCCCTTACAAAGTTCAGAAAGGACCTCAAAACCTGGCTCTTCGACTGAATGCCTGTCCCCTCCCCCTTCTCCTATCCCCTTTCCCTTAGCACCTTAAGACCCTCATGGGTGATTAGTTCGCGCTCTATAAGTACCCAATAGATAGAAAGTAAGAGAGTGTAAAAATAATGAAGTTCTGTGTTATCAATCAGTACACAATTATACTACAGGACCATACTCACACACTTGAGAGCTATTGACTGAGCTCTTGGTTATATACACTCAAAAATGTCCCCCTCCTCCACTGGCAAGATAGGTGACAGCAGACCACAGGATCCAAGTTAAAACATTTATTTAGAAAAATTAAAAAACATCATTAGAGGACACAGCACATGCACATAAACAAGGTAAGGACAGGTAACAGTGCAGTTTTGATCTACAGCAAAAGACTGCAGTGGCAACTCAGCATTCTCAGCTGATAATGGATCAGGTTAGTTCCAACTCCGACGTACAATGCCCCCAATCAGCAAGCGCTACCCAGATTCTGAACCGAAAATGGGCCGGCTCCTAAGCTTAGATTCCTGCTTTTCATATAAAGATAGCAAGAGAACAAATAAAATTTGATAATAGGAGTAAATTAGAAAGTTGCTTAAAATTGCTGCTATATCTGAATCATGAAAGAAAAAAATGGGTTTAGTATGCACCTTATTGTGTTTTAGACATTTTCTGTGACCAGTTTAACTCACTAATCCCCATAAAGAGATTGAAACTCACTAGTATATAATGCATTACAGCCCTTCCTGGTAGTGAAGGGATTAAGATCATGTAGGCTGCAGCTCACCGAGCTATTACATAATGCCACAAAATGAAGGCACTAAGGCTATCACCTGGGTGAATAGAGTTCTGCATTTTAATTCTAGTATAAAATCAATTCTACAATGACAGACTCTCAGCTAAAGAATGTTTGTTAAAAAGCTTCCAACAAATGTTCTATAAATAGCTGTGCTAATAACATCTCTTTTGGAAGACAATGCTCCAAACACTCAACAGGTTTATTAATTGTGCTGCTTTTTTTTCTGCTTAAGTAATTTGGAAAATAGAAATAGGGGATTAACAAAAGAGAATTATAATACATTTTACAGTTTAATATTTTCTACTCTATTAAGTTCTAGCTTTAAACCTTGTTTGCCTCCTGGGAAAAAAACACCAAAGAATACAGCAGATGAATTGACATAACTTATGATTAAAGACTATTACAGCATGCTAATAATTCATTACACTGTATCATATGAACATACTATGGGCTCTCTATCCCAACATCTCAGCCTCTATGTCCCATGATGCACTGAAGAATCAGAGGATGTACATGAATTTGTTAAAATGTCTGTTAAAACCCCTAAGACAAGTTCTGCTATTCTTGGCTAAATATAAACACAGTCTGCTTAAAGATCAGTTTCAATCATCTTGAATAGTTGGAGAAAAGAAAAAAGAGAAGACATTGCAGTCTGCTGTTTTATGTACATAAAAGTGCAAAAAGAAAATGCTCTGTGTTACTATTGCACTGTTTCTTGCATATAACTAGGTGTTTAAAGGGACAGTCTACACCAGAATTGTTATTGTTTTAAAACATAGATAATCCCTTTATTACCTATTCCCTAGTTTTGCATAACCAACACAGTTATATTAATAGACTTTTTACCTCTGTGATTATCTTGTCTCTAAAGCTTCTACAAACTGCCCCCTTATTTCAATTCTTTTGAAAGACCTTAATTTTAGCCAATCAGTGCTGACTCCTAGGTAACTCAAAGTGCGTGAGCACAGTGTTATCTATATGACACACATGAACTAACACCCTCTAGTGGTGAAGAACTGTCAAAATGCATTTATATAAGAGGCGGCCTTCAAGGTCTAAGAAATTAGCATATGAACTGCCTAGATTTAACTTTCAACAAAGAATATCAAGTGAACAAAGCAAAATTGGTGATAAAAGTAAAAAGTAAAGTTGTTTAAAATTACATGCCCTATCTGAATCATGAAAGTTTTTTTGGACTAGACTGTCCCTTTAACCTTAGAATAGGGATTAAACACATAGCTAAAATCAGCTTCAGAGAATCAATGCACTACTGGGAGTTAGCTAAAAAACATAATTTATGTAAGAACTTACCTGATAAATTCATTTCTTTCATATTAGCAAGAGTCCATGAGCTAGTGACGTATGGGATATACATTCCTACCAGGAGGGGCAAAGTTTCCCAAACCTCAAAATGCCTATAAATACACCCCTCACCACACCCACAATTCAGTTTAACGAATAGCCAAGAAGTGGGGTGATAAAAAAGTGCGAAAGCATATAAAATAAGGAATTGGAATAATTGTGCTTTATACAAAAATCATAACCACCACAAAAAAGGGTGGGCCTCATGGACTCTTGCTAATATGAAAGAAATGAATTTATCAGGTAAGTTCTTACATAAATTATGTTTTCTTTCATGTAATTAGCAAGAGTCCATGAGCTAGTGACGTATGGGATAATGATTACCCAAGATGTGGATCTTTCCACGCAAGAGTCACTAGAGAGGGAGGGATAAAATAAAGACAGCCAATTCCTGCTGAAAATAATCCACACCCAAAATAAAGTTTAATGAAAAACATAAGCAGAAGATTCAAACTGAAACCGCTGCCTGAAGTACTTTTCTACCAAAAACTGCTTCAGAAGAAGAAAATACATCAAAATGGTAGAATTTAGTACCAAGGACCAAGTTGCTGCTTTGCAAATCTGATCAATCGAAGCTTCATTCCTAAACGCCCAGGAAGTAGAAACTGACCTAGTAGAATGAGCTGTAATCCTTTGAGGCGGAGTTTTACCCGACTCAACATAGGCAAGATGAATTAAAGATTTCAACCAAGATGCCAAAGAAATGGCAGAAGCTTTCTGGCCTTTTCTAGAACCGGAAAAGATAACAAATAAACTAGAAGTCTTTCGGAAAGACTTAGAAGCTTCAACATAATATTTCAAAGCTCTAACAACATCCAAAGAATGTAAC